>NC_058082.1:329729-617602 GCF_014858855.1 Bufo gargarizans | reverse complement strand
TGGACAAAAATGATGGTACCCCTAACTTAATATTTTGTTGCGCAACCTTTTGAGGCAATCACTGCAATCAAACGCTTCCTGTAACTGTCAATGAGACATCTGCACCTCTCAGCAGGTATTTTGGCCCACTCCTCATGAGCAAACTGCTCCAGTTGTGTCCGGTTTGAAGGGTGCCTTTTCCAGACTGCATGTTTCAGCTCCTTCCAAAGATGCTCAATAGGATTGAGGTCAGGGCTCATAGAAGGCCACTTTAGAATAGTCCAATTTTTTCCTCTTAGCCATTCTTGGGTGTTTTTAGCGGTGTGTTTTGGGTCATTGTCCTGTTGCAAGACCCATGACCTGCGACTGAGACCAAGCTTTCTGACACTGGCTAGTACATTTCTCTCTAGAATTCCTTGATAGTCTTGAGATTTCATTGTACCCTGCACAGATTCAAGACACCCTGTGCCAGACGCAGCAAAGCAGCCCCAGAACATAACAGAGCCTCCTCCATGTTTCACAGTAGGGACAGTGTTCTTTTCTTGATATGCTTCATTTTTTCGTCTGTGAACATACAGCTGATGTGCCTTGGCAAAAACTTCGATTTTGTCTCATCTGTCCACAGGACATTCTCCCAGAAGCTTTGTGGCTTGTCAACATGTAGTTTGGCATATTCCAGTCTTGCTTTTTTATGATTCGTTTTCAACAATGGTGTCCTCCTTGGTCGTCTCCCATGTAGTCCACTTTGGCTCAAACAACGACGGATGGTGCGATCTGACACTGATGTTCCTTGAGCATGAAGTTCACCTTGAATCTCTTTAGAAGTCTTTCTAGGCTCTTTTGTTACCATTCGGATTATCCGTCTCTTAGATTTGTCATCAATTTTCCTCCTGCGGCCACGTCCAGGGAGGTTGGCTACAGTCCCATGGATCTTAAACTTATGAATAATATGTGCAACTGTACTCACAGGAACATCTAGTTGCTTGGAGATGGTCTTATAGCCTTTACCTTTAACATGCTTGTCTATAATTTTCTTTCTGATCTCTTGAGACAGCTCTTTCCTTTGCTTCCTCTGGTCCATGTCGAGTGTGGTACACACCATATCACCAAACAACACAGTGATTACCTGGAGCCATATATATAGGCCCAATGGCTGATTACAAGGTTGTAGACACCTGTGATGCTAATTAGTGGACACACCTTGAATTAACATGTCCCTTTGGTCACATTATGTTCTGTGTTTTCTAGGGGTACCATCATTTTTGTCCATGCCTGTTTCATGAGTTTATTTTTTTACATAATTCTGTTGAAGCATGGTTGAAAAACAATGTCTGACTTTCATTGGTTAACATTTATAGAATTTTAATTTATTATTACTTTTGTCAGATTAAAGTTATTTCTGTGACCATTGTGACTTTTTCTTTCATTGACCAAAGGGTACCAACAATTTTGTCCACGTCTGTATATATATATACAGCAGATAAAGGTTCGCAGCACTCCTTCCTTGAAAGATAAAATGTGCTCTTTTATTCACACACATCACGTGACAACGTTTCGGTTTTCTCACAGAACCCTTCTCAATAGTGCTGATCTAAGTACATAGTAAGGTTGTTACCAATACAAACATGCTGCACTCCCCTCTTGTGATTACAATTCACTCATTTGTGATTGGTATCTATGTAAACAGCCTAACCAGCCCTTTCTATATACGCCATCGTGTTCTGACCACACTGCATAATCATAGTGCATGTATAAAGTGACGATAATAAAGTGCATGGTGCAATTAAAAATCCCTAATTTCTATACCTTGCTGGGGGTATATGCAATGAGCTGAATGGCTGGCGCCTTGACTCGTGTAGGTACGCGGTGACTCCCGCGTCTCGTCCTCGCCACTGCGCATGTGCCGATCACTCACCAGCTGTTCGGCCGCACATAAACTCCATGCGTCACCAACAGGCGGGGTCAAAGCGCCGCAACGTCTGGCATACTGCGTCACACGTAACCCGTGCATCACGTGCCCACGCGTCCGCTGCCGTATCAGCCAGCGTCACTTCACTTATCCTTTCCGCCATTTTACAGCAGGGCAATCTTTTGGGCAATACCTCTATATAACATCCTACTCATCACCATTGCTTTCTACAGCCCTAGTTACCATCCCAGCGAGATAAGATAATGCTGCTATACAGTAATCAAACAACATAACCAATCGTATTGTAATATAACTAAAAAGCATAGTTTTCCACTGGGTTCACCCAACACAGCGTTCTGGACACACAAGAAGAATGGACAACAGAGAAGGGGCACTAACCGACCATCCCCCCTGTTACCCTAAACTCAACGTTTAGTCCTTTCGGTTTCAAAGTATCCAAACAGAAGATCCATCTGAGCTCCTTTTTCTTTAAGACAGTCAACCTGTCCCCTCCACTTTCTAATGGTTTAACGTGATCCAAGATCATAAATCTCAGGTCACTTTCCTTATGAGTCTTCTCCACAAAGTGTTCCGACAACGGTAGACCTCTTCTTCCTTATGAGTCTTCTCCACAAAGTGTTCGGACACCGGTAGACCTCTTCTTCCTTATGAGTCTTCTCCACAAAGTGTTCCGACACCGGTAGACCTCTTCTTCCTTATGAGTCTTCTCCACAAAGTGTTCCGACACCGGTAGACCTCTTCTTCCTTATGAGTCTTCTCCACAAAGTGTTCCGACACCGGTAGACCTCTTCTTTTACTTCTGATGGATTGTCTGTGGTCATTCAACCTCGTTTTCAGATCACACGTGGTTTCACCCACATACAGCTTTTTGCAAGGGCACCATAGCACATAGATTACCCACGATGAATCACGTGTGAGATAATGTTTGATGTTGAATATCTCCCTCGTTTCGGGATGTGTGAATGCAGACCCCTTATGCATGAGTCTGCAATTCACACACCCCAAACACGGGAAACATCCTGTACGTTTTGTCTTCAAGAAGGTTTGTCTTAATTGATTTTTCTCAGGGCCTTTGGAGTGCACCACTTTGTCCCTGATGTTCCTTGCTCTTTTGTATGCCATCATAGGCGGTTCCTTAAAAGCCGCTATGGTAGGGTGACCACTGCTCAATAATCCCCAATGGCGCCTCACTATGCGCTCTATATTAGGACTCAATTCATTATAAGATGACACAAAGGGTAACCTCTCGCTAGCCTGTCCTCTCTGGACATGCCTCTCACTTTATCAGCGTGTCTTTTCACCAGACTTCTGGGATATCCCCTATTCACAAAAGATTGCTCCATGTTCCTTAATGCCTGATCCATATTATCGTCCTTATCCACTATTCTCCTTACTCTGAGCATTTGACTAAATGGTAAAGAATTCACCATTCTTCTTGGATGTCCACTTGCAAAATGCAGCAATGTGTTCTTATCAGTGGGTTTTATATTCAAATCCATGTGTATTTGTTCATTCTCTACATAAACCTGGGTATCAAGATACTGCACCGGGTCCACCGATGCCGTTAATGTAAACTGGATCTCCTTATCTAAGGAGTTCAAGTATACATGAAAGTCCATCAGTGCGTCCATGGTGCCAGATGTCATCTATGTATCTCCACCACGTCAAAACTTGGTTGAAGTGGGGAGATACATAGACAAGTCGTTCCTCAAATGACCGTACAAATATATTTGCATAGGTGGGCGCTGCGTTGGACCCCATCGCTGCGCCCACCATCTGCAGATAGAACTGTCCTTGGAACACAAAATAATTGTTCCGCAACGACAGCTCCAGTAGTATCAAGATGAACTGGCGAGTATGTGCAGGATATTGCGAATCCTGCAACATCTCAGCAACTGCCAGTAAGCCCTTTTCATGAATAATCGAGGTGTACAATGATACCATGTCAAAAGACGCTAGTATAGCCCCCTTCGGGATCCGTATCCCTCTTAGTTTGGTGATGAAGTCTCCAGTATCCCTAATGTATGATTTTGCACCCATGGCGTATTCTCTCAATATTTTGTCAAGAAAGACATTAATATTCGAGAAAATCGAGTTCCTGCCAGAAATTATCGGCCGTCCCGGAGGATCTTTTAGCCTCTTATGTATTTTGGGTAATACATATATAGTTGGAGTAACTGGAGACTTCACCACCAAAAACTCCTTGAGTTGTTTATTAATAAGGCCCTTTTCTTCTGCCAAACTTAGCTGTACCTCTATTTTTTTTGACAATCTCAAACCTGGGGTCCTTACCCAATGGTTTGTACACACCAGGTTCTGCTAATTGTCTGTGTATCTCCTCTACATGTTGAGCAGTGTCCATGACCACGATCCCACCACCCTTGTCGGCGGGTTTTATGGTGAGATCTGGGTTCATGGACAAACTCTCTAAGGCAGACATTTCTTGCACAGTGATGTTTGGTTTCACAAATGCATCGGATTTAGTTTTTCGCCTCAATAAAGCTCTATCTCTTTTCACTGCCTCGATAAAACATTCCAGGGCATGTGAATTCACAATGGGAAAAATCACTTTTTAAATGCAGACCAAATTGTCTTAATGTTAACCCCATATCTGATGAGATCGCCTCATCTGCAATAAAAGTATCAGTGGAACCGGGGTCGAACCGCACCCTCAGTCTAAGATTCCTGAAGAGGCGGTTCAAGTCCAGTTCCAACTGACACCAATCAGGCTTAGCCTGTGGACAGAAGGACAGTCTTTTGTTCAATACTTTCAATTCATGTTCAGTCAATGTATGTGAAGAAATGTTTACCACCACATTCTTCTCTATTTCCTCTTGGCATTCGTCCGTCTGGAGTTGTTGGTCCTCATCAATCTTTGCGCTCTGGTTTTTTAACCCTAACCCCAAAAGATTGCCCTGCTGTAAAATGGCGGAAAAGAAAAGGGAAGTGACGCTGGCTGATGCGGCGGCGGACGCGTGGGCACGTGATGCACGGGTTACGTGTGACGCAGTATGCCAGACGTCGCGGCGCTTTGACCCCGCCTGTTGGTGATGCATGGAGTTTATGTGCGGCCGAACAGCTGGTGAGTGTTCGGCACATGCGCAGTGGCGAGGACGAGACGCGGAGAGTCACCGCGTACCTTACACGAGTCAAGACGCTATCCATTCAGCTCATTGCATATACCCCCAGCAAGGTGTAGAAATTAGGGATTTTTAATTGCACTATGCACTCCTCTGGGGAATCCCAGCTAGCAAAGGTCTGTCCTAGGGTATCAGTCGGGAAATCGGGTCTTACCTGGGTCTCGGCGGCAGGTGGGCTGGTTCCAGCAACACGGGTCTGGGCCCGGGTAGTTACTGGGTGGACATCAGCAGGTCCCATTGGAGCATAAGCAGAAACCAAAGGGGCCAGGTCATTCCCGAGCAAGACATCAGCAGGCAAGTCTTTCATAACCCCCACATTCACATGTCCAGAGCCCACTCCCCAATCCAAATGAACCCGGGCAACAGGTAGACGGAACACGGCGCCTCCTGCTACCCTCACTGCCACAGTATTTCCAGTGTGTTGGTGTTCTGAAACAAGGTTCTTTTGGAGCAGGGTCATAGTGGCCCCGGTGTCTCTCAGACCAGTGACCACTTTGCCGTTTAGTCTAACGGTCTGCCTGTGCTGCTGCCGGTTATCCTGCTGGGCTGCTTGTACTGGATCCGCCTCATGTAGTATACCCCAAAATTCCTCCTGCTCCAGACAGTGAGCGGAAGGCTGGGGTGGCTGCTGATTTCCGCCGGCTGGTTTTCTCCACGACTACGCTGGGTTGGTATTGTTCAATGGGCACTCCGGTCTCTTGTGCCCCAACTGTTTGCACCCATAGCACCGGATAGGCTGAGAGTAATCCCGGGCGTTGAACCGAGCTGGCTGAACATAATTGTTCGCTGGTGGTATTGTGGGGGTGCGTTGCGCTGGGGGGTGATACACAGTAGTGGTTGGAGGTGCTGCCGGTTTGTACTCCACTCGGGTAGGGACCTTGGCTGCTGTCTGGTCTAGCCTTCGTGCATTCATCGGCCAGACGAGCAGCTTCAGGTAAGGTAGCGGGTTTGCGGTCCCTAACCCACTCTCTGACTCCTGCAGGTAACCGATCAAAGCAGTGCTCCAACAAAAATACTTGCAGCACCTCTTCCCCAGTTACCGCTTGGCACCCTGCCATCCAGTGGGCTGCAGTGCGGTGTACCCTGCATGCCCACTCCACATAAGAATCACCAGCCTGCTTGTTAGTGTCCCGGAATCGCCGCCGGTACGCCTCAGGGGTGACAGCGTATCTGGCCAAAAGGGCATCTTTTACTGCCCGGTAACTTGTAAGTTCCTCCTCTGGGATGGCCCGAAAAGCCTCACTGGCCCGGCCGGATAATTTCCCAGAGAGGATAGTGACCCATTCCTCTGCGGGTACCTGGTGTAAGGCACACTGCCTTTCAAAATCGGCCAGGAACCCGTCAATCTCTCCCTCCGCTTCCACAAAATGTCTAAATGCAGCAAAAGGTACCTTTCTCCTTCCATTGTTATTATGGGGTACCTCTGCTGCTGCAGCTCCTCTTCCCTGTAGCGCCTGTTGTGCTGCTACTGCTGCTTGCACCTGGACCACAATATCTGCTGCAGGGTTGGGGCCAAAGTGTGCCAGCCTTATCTGGACTGCCCGGTTAAATTGTACCTCCTCGGGTGTTAAATCCAGTATGCCAGGCACATTAGCGCTCTCCGCTCCCTGTGCTGCATCCATCTCCAATAATATAGAAATAATCTCTCTCTTCTTGAGATTACTCGCTGATCGTCCTCTGCGTTCCAATATATCTTTAAGGGTAGCACGCCTTAATTCCTCATACTGCATCTCCACCCTGGGATTTGTAGCTGGCCTTCTGGGCGGTAGGATTCATCCCACTGCTGCCACCAATTGTTACGACACTCACCGCCAGGTAGATGACGCCGCTGGTTAGTGAATAAGCCCCTTTCTCCAGGAATGCAGTTTTTAATCCAGCCGATCATCAAACCCCCGAATGGAGCATACGAACGTGGCAACTCCCGATCAGCAATTCAGTCGAACTCCTTCCACAGCTAGCAATATACGAAAGCGCTGTCCCAATAATAAATCCCTCCATAAACAAGACCAAGCTCCGTCTTGAAAGTCAAACAGGGAATGTTTTATTGAGGGCTACCCGCCCATTTTTATGCAGGTCCTCATCTGGTGGACACTCCCCTAGGGGCCCAGAATGGAGACTGTGACACAGGACAGACATGCAGCACTACAGAGACAATACATCCCCACAATGCATTATGGTTTTCTCCTCTCTGCCCTGGAGACACCCGAGGAATAATCCAATTATCTCCCAAGACAGAGGGAAATCACCAATACACATGTGGGGACAACAGGACAGACATCACCATTTACACACACAATGTCACAACCCTTTTCAATACACAGACATTTAGCGTCCCACAATGGCACGAATTAGACCAGGAGTTCAAGTTGGTTCAAGTCCTTTGTGAACAATGAGGCCATTTAGGTTAACTAGCAGCACGCTCCTCTCCTGGGTGACCGTCCGTCCAGTAGTTCCAATGGGTATGTGGGGAAACACACGAACAGGGGCATACGGACAGGAAATCCAGCGCAATGAAGGCAAACAGACGAACCAGCAATATAGGTCTATACAGATGGATCTGTCACAATATATATATATACAGTATATTGTCCTCTGTAGTATATATATACAGTATATTGTCCTCTGCAGTATATATACAGTATACTGTCCTCTGTAGTATATATATATTTATATATACAGTATATTGTCCTCTGTAGTGTATATATACAGTATACTGTCCTCTGTAGTATATATACAGTATACTGTCCTCTGTAGTGTATATACAGTATACTATCCTCTGTAGTATATATATAGTATATTGTCCTCTGCAGTATATATACAGTATACTGTCCTCTGTAGTATATATATATATATACAGTATATTGTCCTCTGTAGTATATATACAGTATACTGTCCTCTGTAGTATATATACAGTATACTGTCCTCTGTAGTGTATATACAGTATACTGTCCTCTGTAGTGTATATACAGTACACTGTCCTCTGTAGTATATATACAGTATATTGTCCTCTGTAGTATATATACAGTATATTGTCCTCTGTAGTGTATATACAGTATACTGTCCTCTGTAGTATATATACAGTATACTGTCCTCTGTAGTGTATATACAGTATACTGTCCTCTGTAGTATATATACAGTATACTGTCCTCTGTAGTGTATATACAGTATACTGTCCTCTGTAGTATATATACAGTATACTGTCCTCTGTAGTGTATATACAGTATACTGTCCTCTGTAGTATATATACAGTTTATTGTCCTCTGTAGTATATATACAGTATACTGTCCTCTGTAGTGTATATACAGTATACTGTCCTCTGTAGTGTATATACAGTACACTGTCCTCTGTAGTGTATATACAGTATACTGTCCTCTGTAGTGTATATACAGTATACTGTCCTCTGTAGTATATATACAGTATATAGTCCTCTGTAGTATATATACAGTATACTGTCCTCTGTAGTGTATATACAGTATACTGTCCTCTGTAGTGTATATATACAGTATACTGTCCTCTGTAGTGTATATACAGTATACTGTCCTCTGTAGTATATATACAGTACACTGTCCTCTGTAGTGTATATACAGTATACTGTCCTCTGTAGTGTATATACAGTATATAGTCCTCTGTAGTATATATACAGTATACTGTCCTCTGTAGTGTATATACAGTATACTGTCCTCTGTAGTATATATATATACAGTATACTGTCCTCTGTAGTGTATATATACAGTATACTGTCCTCTGTAGTGTATATACAGTATACTGTCCTCTGTAGTGTATATACAGTATACTGTCCTCTGTAGTATGTATACAGTATACTGTCCTCTGTAGTATATATACAGTATACTGTCCTCTGTAGTATATACAGTGGAGGAAATAGTTATTTGACCCCTCACTGATTTTGTAAGTTTGTCCAATGACAAAGAAATGAAAAGTCTCAGAACAGTATCATTTCAATGGTAGGTTTATTGTAACAGTGGCAGATAGCACATCAAAAGGAAAATCGAAAAAATAACTTTAAATAAAAGATAGCAACTGATTTGCATTTCATTGAGTGAAATAAGTATTTGAACCCTCTAACAAAAAAAGACTTAATACTTGGTGGAAAAACCCTTGTTTGCAAGCACAGAGGTCAAACGTTTCTTGTAATTGATGACCAAGTTTGCGCACATTTTAGGAGGAATGTTGGTCCACTCCTCTTTGCAGATCATCTCTAAATCCCTAAGGTTTCGAGGCTGTCTCTGTGCAACTCTGAGCTTGAGCTCCCTCCATAGGTTTTCGATTGGATTAAGGTCCGGAGACTGACTAGGCCACTCCATGACCTTAATGTGCTTCTTCTTGAGCCACTCCTTTGTTGCCTTTGCTGTATGTTTTGGGTCATTGTCGTGCTGGAACACCCATCCACGACCCATTTTCAGTTTCCTGGCAGAGGGAAGGAGGTTGTCGCTCAGGATTTCACGATACATGGCTCCGTCCATTTTCCCGTTTATGCGAATAAGTTGTCCTGTGCCCTTAGCAGAAAAACACCCCCAAAGCAAAATGTTTCCACCCCCATGCTTGACGGTGGGGACGGTGTTTTGGGGGTCATAGGCAGCATTTTTCTTCCTCCAAACACAGCGAGTTGAGTTAATGCCAAAGAGCTCTATTTTGGTCTCATCAGACCACAGCACCTTCTCCCAGTCACTCTCTGAATCATTCAGGTGTTCATTGGCAAACTTCAGACGGGCCTGCACATGTGCCTTCCTGAGCAGGGGGACCTTGCCAGCCCTGCAGGATTTTAATCCATTGCGGTGTAATGTGTTTCCAATGGTTTTCTTGGTGACTGTGGTCCCTGCTAATTTGAGGTCATTAACTAACTCCTCCCGTGTAGTTCTAGGATGCTTTTTCACCTTTCTCAGAACCATTGACACCCCACGAGGTGAGATCTTGCGTGGAGCCCCAGAGCGAGGTCGATTGATGGTCATTTTGTGCTCCTTCCATTTTCGAACAATCGCACCAACAGTTGTCACCTTCTCTCCCAGCTTCTTGCTAATGGTTTTGTAGCCCATTCCAGCCTTGTGCAGGTCTACAATTTTGTCTCTGACATCCTTGGACAGCTCTTTGGTCTTTCCCATGTTGGAGAGTTTGGAGTCTGCTTGATTGATTGATTCTGTGGACAGGTGTCTTTTATACAGGTGACTAGTTAAGACAGGTGTCCTTAATGAGGGTGACTAATTGAGTAGAAGTGTCTAACCACTCTGTGGGAGCCAGAACTCTTAATGGTTGGTAGGGGTTCAAATACTTATTTCACTCAATGAAATGCAAATCAGTTGCTATCTTTTATTTAAAGTTATTTTTTCGATTTTCCTTTTGATGTGCTATCTGCCACTGTTACAATAAACCTACCATTGAAATGATACTGTTCTGAGACTTTTCATTGCTTTGTCATTGGACAAACTTACAAAATCAGTGAGGGGTCAAATAATTATTTCCTCCACTGTATACAGTACACTGTCCTCTGTAGTATATATACAGTATACTGTCCTCTGTAGTATATATACAGTATACTGTCCTCTGTAGTGTATATATACAGTATACTGTCCTCTGTAGTATATATACAGTATACTGTCCTCTGTAGTGTATATACAGTATACTGTCCTCTGTAGTATATATACAGTATACTGTCCTCTGTAGTGTATATACAGTATACTGTCCTATGTAGTATA
The DNA here is from genome assembly GCF_014858855.1 of Bufo gargarizans. Taxonomy (NCBI): domain Eukaryota; kingdom Metazoa; phylum Chordata; class Amphibia; order Anura; family Bufonidae; genus Bufo; species Bufo gargarizans. Next base: position 606,845 of record NC_058082.1, on the reverse strand, counting down.
TATACAGTATACTGTCCTCTGTAGTGTATATACAGTATACTGTCCTCTGTAGTATATATACAGTATACTGTCCTCTGTAGTGTATATACAGTATACTGTCCTCTGTAGTATATATATACAGTATACTGTCCTCTGTAGTATATATATATATACAGTATACTGTCCTCTGTAGTATATATATACAGTATACTGTCCTCTGTAGTGTATATACAGTATACTGTCCTCTGTAGTATATATACAGTACACTGTCCTCTGTAGTGTATATACAGTATACTGTCCTCTGTAGTATATATACAGTATATAGTCCTCTGTAGTATATATACAGTATATAGTCCTCTGTAGTATATATACAGTATACTGTCCTCTGTAGTATATATACAGTATACTGTCCTCTGTAGTGTATATACAGTCCTCTGTAGTATATATACAGTACACTGTCCTCTGTAGTATATATATATATATACAGTATACTGTCCTCTGTAGTATATATATATATATATATATACAGTATACTGTCCTCTGTAGTGTATATACAGTATACTGTCCTCTGTAGTAAATATACAGTACACTTACCTCTGTAGTGTATATACAGTATACTGTCCTCTGTAGTATATATACAGTATACTGTCCTCTGTAGTGTATATACAGTCCTCTGTAGTATATATACAGTACACTGTCCTCTGTAGTATATATATATATATACAGTATACTGTCCTCTGTAGTATATATATATATACAGTATACTGTCCTCTGTAGTGTATATACAGTATACTGTCCTCTGTAGTAAATATACAGTACACTTACCTCTGTAGTGTATATACAGTATACTGTCCTCTGTAGTATATATACAGTATATAGTCCTCTGTAGTATATATACAGTATACTGTCCTCTGTAGTATATATACACAGTATACTGTCCTCTGTAGTATATATACAGTATACTGTCCTCTGTAGTATATATACAGTACACTGTCCTCTGTAGTGTATATACAGTATACTGTCCTCTGTAGTATATATACAGTATATAGTCCTCTGTAGTATATATACAGTATACTGTCCTCTGTAGTATATATACAGTATACTGTCCTCTGTAGTGTATATATAGTATACTGTCCTCTGTAGTATATATACAGTATACTGTCCTCTGTAGTATATATACAGTATTCTGTCCTCTGTAGTATATATACAGTATACTGTCCTCTGTAGTATATACAGTATACTGTCCTCTGTAGTATATATACAGTACACTGTCCTCTGTAGTGTATATACAGTATACTGTCCTCTGTAGTATATATACAGTATACTGTCCTCTGTAGTATATATACAGTATACTGTCCTCTGTAGTGTATATATACAGTATACTGTCCTCTGTAGTATATATACAGTATACTGTCCTCTGTAGTGTATATACAGTATACTGTCCTCTGTAGTATATATACAGTATACTGTCCTCTGTAGTGTATATACAGTATACTGTCCTCTGTAGTATATATACAGTATACTGTCCTCTGTAGTGTATATACAGTATACTGTCCTATGTAGTATATATACAGTATACTGTCCTCTGTAGTGTATATACAGTATACTGTCCTCTGTAGTATATATACAGTATACTGTCCTCTGTAGTGTATATACAGTATACTGTCCTCTGTAGTATATATATACAGTATACTGTCCTCTGTAGTATATATATATATATATATACAGTATACTGTCCTCTGTAGTATATATATATACAGTATACTGTCCTCTGTAGTGTATATACAGTATACTGTCCTCTGTAGTATATACAGTACACTGTCCTCTGTAGTGTATATACAGTATACTGTCCTCTGTAGTATATATACAGTATATAGTCCTCTGTAGTATATATACAGTATATAGTCCTCTGTAGTATATATACAGTATACTGTCCTCTGTAGTATATATACAGTATACTGTCCTCTGTAGTGTATATACAGTCCTCTGTAGTATATATACAGTACACTGTCCTCTGTAGTATATATATATATACAGTATACTGTCCTCTGTAGTATATATATATATATATATACAGTATACTGTCCTCTGTAGTGTATATACAGTATACTGTCCTCTGTAGTAAATATACAGTACACTTACCTCTGTAGTGTATATACAGTATACTGTCCTCTGTAGTATATATACAGTATACTGTCCTCTGTAGTGTATATACAGTCCTCTGTAGTATATATACAGTACACTGTCCTCTGTAGTATATATATATATATACAGTATACTGTCCTCTGTAGTATATATATATATATATATATACAGTATACTGTCCTCTGTAGTGTATATACAGTATACTGTCCTCTGTAGTAAATATACAGTACACTTACCTCTGTAGTGTATATACAGTATACTGTCCTCTGTAGTATATATACAGTATATAGTCCTCTGTAGTATATATACAGTATACTGTCCTCTGTAGTATATATACACAGTATACTGTCCTCTGTAGTATATATACAGTATACTGTCCTCTGTAGTATATATACAGTACACTGTCCTCTGTAGTGTATATACAGTATACTGTCCTCTGTAGTATATATACAGTATATAGTCCTCTGTAGTATATATACAGTATACTGTCCTCTGTAGTGTATATACAGTATACTGTCCTCTGTAGTGTATATACAGTATACTGTCCTCTGTAGTATATATACAGTATTCTGTCCTCTGTAGTGTATATACAGTATACTGTCCTCTGTAGTATATATACAGTATTCTGTCCTCTGTAGTATATATACAGTATACTGTCCTCTGTAGTATATATACAGTACACTGTCCTCTGTAGTGTATATACAGTATACTGTCCTCTGTAGTATATATACAGTATATAGTCCTCTGTAGTATATATACAGTATACTGTCCTCTGTAGTATATATACAGTATACTGTCCTCTGTAGTGTATATATAGTATACTGTCCTCTGTAGTATATATACAGTATACTGTCCTCTGTAGTATATATACAGTATTCTGTCCTCTGTAGTATATATACAGTATACTGTCCTCTGTAGTATATATACAGTATACTGTCCTCTGTAGTATATATACAGTATACTGTCCTCTGTAGTATATATACAGTACACTGTCCTCTGTAGTGTATATACAGTATACTGTCCTCTGTAGTATATATACAGTATATAGTCCTCTGTAGTATATATACAGTATACTGTCCTCTGTAGTATATATACAGTATACTGTCCTCTGTAGTGTATATATAGTATTCTGTCCTCTGTAGTATATATACAGTATACTGTCCTCTGTAGTATATATACAGTATTCTGTCCTCTGTAGTATATATACAGTATACTGTCCTCTGTAGTATATATACAGTATACTGTCCTCTGTAGTATATATACAGTACACTGTCCTCTGTAGTGTATATACAGTATACTGTCCTCTGTAGTATATATACAGTATATAGTCCTCTGTAGTATATATACAGTATACTGTCCTCTGTAGTATATATACAGTATACTGTCCTCTGTAGTGTATATATAGTATACTGTCCTCTGTAGTATATATACAGTATACTGTCCTCTGTAGTATATATACAGTATTCTGTCCTCTGTAGTATATATACAGTATACTGTCCTCTGTAGTATATATACAGTATACTGTCCTCTGTAGTATATATACAGTATACTGTCCTCTGTAGTATATATACAGTATACTGTCCTCTGTAGTATATATACAGTATACTGTCCTCTGTAGTGTCATTTACTTTACACAGTTTAATGTCCTCTCCAAAAATAGATATTTCACTGTGCAAGCCTTCTCATTTTATAACTAACTAGTGTTGAGCACCAAAGTGCTCGGATGCTCTGGCCGAACACCTCGGGATGCTCGGGTCGAACACATCGGGATGCTCGGGCCGAACACATCGGGATGCTCGGGCCGAACACCTCGGGATGCTCGGGCCGAACACCTCGGGATGCTCGGGTCGAACACATCGGGATGCTCGGGTCGAACACCTCGGGATGCTCGGGTAGTACACATCGGGATGCTCTGGCCGAACACCTCGGGATGCTCTGGCCGAACACCTCGGGATGCTCGGGTCGAACACCTCGGGATGCTCGGGTCGAACACCTCGGGATGCTCGGGTAGTACACATCGGGATGCTCGGGTCGAACACCTCGGGATGCTCGGGTCGAACACCTCGGGATGCTCGGGTAGTACACATCGGGATGCTCGGGTCGAACACCTCGGGATGCTCGGGTCGAACACCTCGGGATGCTCGGGTCGAACACATCGGGATGCTCGGGTCGAACACCTCGGGATGCTCGGGTCGAACACCTCGGGATGCTCGGGTCGAACACCTCGGGATGCTCGGGTAGTACACATCGGGATGCTCTGGCCGAACACCTCGGGATGCTCTGGCCGAACACCTCGGGATGCTCGGGTCGAACACCTCGGGATGCTCGGGTCGAACACCTCGGGATGCTCGGGTAGTACACATCGGGATGCTCGGGTCGAACACATCGGGATGCTCGGGTCGAACACATCGGGATGCTCGGGTCGAACACATCGGGATGCTCGGGTCGAACACATCGGGATGCTCGGGTCGAACACATCGGGATGCTCGGGTCGAACACATCGGGATGCTCGGGTCGAACACATCGGGATGCTCGGGTCGAACACATCGGGATGCTCGGGTCGAACACATCGGGATGCTCGGGTCGAACACATCGGGATGCTCGGGTCGAACACATCGGGATGCTCGGGTCGAACACCTCGGGATGCTCGGGTCGAACACATCGGGATGCTCGGGTCGAACACATCGGGATGCTCGGGTCGAACACCTCGGGATGCTCGGGTCGAACACATCGGGATGCTCGGGTCGAACACATCGGGATGCTCGGGCCGAACACCTCGGGATGCTCGGGTCGAACACATCGGGATGCTCGGGACGAACACCTCGGGATGCTCGGGTCGAACACATCGGGATGCTCTGGCCGAACACCTCGGGATGCTCGGGTCGAACACATCGGGATGCTCGGGTCGAACACATCGGGATGCTCGGGTCGAACACCTCGGGATGCTCGGGTCGAACACATCGGGATGCTCGGGTCGAACACATCGGGATGCTCGGGCCGAACACATCGGGATGCTCGGGCCGAACACATCGGGATGCTCCCAGATCGCTGCTAGGAACCATGTTGTCCGAGTAGTGCGCCACTTTTACAGACTGTCAAAAATACACACAAAGCCGAAGATAAAAACGATTTTAGTATAAATATATTTAAGAGTTGCACAACTAACCCAGAGATCATGGTAGGTGCTCTGATCGATGTGATACCTCCAATCACGTGAAAAAGTTATATATTAAAAAAGATCGATCGGCGCTCAATAACTGTTCCAAGCTGCCAGCATTTTAATAAACAATAAAATTCCATCTATTCAATTGCCAATGTTTCACACTAAAAACAGTTGAGCACGCTAACAACCAAATACACAAAATTCAAACATGCGTATGGTTAACCTAATGTGTGCTTGCATCCTGTATAGAACTGATTTGAATGTCACTGCAAAATGATCAATCCAAAAATACCGTCCCGTTTCAGCTGAAAAACAAGGCAGATTCTGCTCATTTGCATGTCTTTCCTATATGCCCATGTTTATGCAAATGAGTTTTTACATGACAAAACTGTAAAGAAAGGTTATTGAATATTATGTTAGGACAATCAGAAAACTTTTTGTCGCCCTAATGATATTGATCTAGGTGCGCAGGTCCACCCAGGCCATCCTACAGATGCGAGGCAGATGAGAGCTGGTTTGGAATGTCTCAGTGCACAAGGCTGCCATTGTAAGGTATGTGCTGACTGTATCTGTCTCATGGATAGATTGGTGGTTTCCACATACCTGGCTTTTGGCATATAGCCTTTGTGTAGTTGTCTATTGTATTTTATAGATTCCAAGATGCATCCAGCTATCCTCTTAATGCTGTTTCCATACCATTTTGATGGAGTTTCCATCAATTTCTAACCTTTTTTTGTAAACCAGACACCCTCTCTTCTTCAGAGCAGAGGGTGCTTGGTTTGATGCTCGGGTCTCCCATTGACTTTCATTGTATTAAATTGTAGTCGAGCACCCGCAGTATTCGGCCGAGCACTGCTATGTCCCAGGCATAGCGATGCTCGAGCCGAACAGCAGTTCAGCCAAGCTTGTTCGCTAAACACTTATTATATGCGAGGGCCTGCAGGTGAGCTGACCCTCTAAACATTATATGTGAGAGCTTGCAGGTGAGCTTAACCTTTGAAATATTATATGCGAGGGCATTATATGTGACGAATAGGCATGTTGATATGATGGAAGAGGAGGAGGATGAGAAAAGCAAGATTCAACCATATACCCTTGTTTGTGGTGGAAGACATCCATGCCCACTCCTCGCTTCTGAAGAGCGGAAGCTGACTGGAAAGGCGACGACCATGTTGCAGCTGGTATTCTACTACTGCCCTCTGCTGCTCACAATGCCTGGCCAACATGTGGAATGTGGAGTTCTAGCCCGTGCTCACGTCGCACAACAGCTGGTGATCTGGCAATTTCCAGCGCTGCTCCATCTTTGACAGACTGGTTGCAGCTGTCGATGACTTGAAGAAATCGGCACACACGCGGTGCACCTTCACCAGAAACTCAGGCAAATTTGGGTAGGTTTTGAGAAACAGCTGAACCACTAAGTTGAAGACGTGGGCTAGCCATGGGATGTGTGTGAGCTTGCCGAGCTCCAAAGCCGCCACCAAGTTACAGCCATTATCAGACACAACCATGCCTGGTTCTAGGTTAAGTGGCGAGAGCCACAGCTCGGTCTGCTCTCTTATACCCTACCACAGCTCTGCGGCGGTGTGCTGTTTGTCCCCTAAGCAGATCAGCTTCAGCAGGACCTGTTGCCACTTCCCCACTGCAGTGCTACACTGCTTTCAGCTACCGACTGATGGCTGACTTGTGCTGCATGCGGATAATTCGGAGGTGGAAGTGGAGGAGGAGGCGGAGAAGTGGGGGTTGGAGCCACTAATGTAGGTGGTGGCGGAAACCCTGACAGAATTAGTGCCCGCAATACTTGGCGTCGGTAGCACCTGTGCCATCCAAGTGTACGACTCGCTCTCGCCCTCCACAACATTCACGCAGTGTGCTGTCAGGGAAATGCAGCGTCTCTGGCCGAATGCACTTGTCCATGTGTCCGTGGATAAGTGGACCTTCCCAGTAACTGCGTTGGTCAGGGGACGTGTGATGTTCCGGGACACATGTTGGTGTAAGGCGGCCACGGCACACCTTCAAAAATAGTGGCGGCTGGGGACGGCCGCTGACATCAGGCTGCAGAAGGCCTCAGTGTCCACAAGCCTAAATGGCACCAACTAATTTGGTGCATTTAGTGCTATGGCCTGTGGGTGGGTGGCTGGGTATTTGCGATTGCGTTCAAATGTCTGGGTAAGGACATTTGGACACTGCACTGGGACATGGAAGTGGATGTGGTCACTAATGGTGATTGCGAAGGTCCAGGTGCAGGGTGGGAGGCATCCGGGCCTGCGCCTTCAACAGGGGATTGGCCAGCACATAACACAGGGGAAAATGAGGCAGTGGTGTGACCCGCAGACACTGATTGTGGATCCAGGCGTTCGTCCCACTTATTACGGTGCTTGGATGCCATGGGGCGGATCATGCTGGTGGTGGTGAGGTTGCCACTGTTCACGCCCCTGCTCATTTTGTTACGGCACAGGTTGCAAATCACAATTCTTTTGTCGTCCGCACTTTCCTAAAAAAAGTCACATACTGCGGAACACCTACCCCTTGGCAAGGCAGATTTTCTCAAGGGGGTGCTCCGTGGAATAGTTGCGGGTCTGTTTGGTGTGGCCCGCCTTCTCCCTTTTGCCACCCCACTGCCTCTTACAGCCTGTTGCGGTGCAGCAGATCCCTCCCCCTCTGTACTGCTGTCCTTGCATGGCTTTCCACCTTCCCAGGTTGGGTCAGTAACATTATCGTCCACCACCTCCTCTTCCACTTCCTCACTCTGATCATCCTCCTTACTTGTTGACCTAACCACAACCTCATTGTGATTGACAACTTTGTCTCATCCTCTTCATCAACCTCTTGAGACAATTCATCATCATCCACCTCATTAAACAGTGATTGCCATTCCCCACCGTCATCTTCTTGTGACTGTGGATGCTCAAGAGTTTGGGAATCAGGGAACAAGATCTGTCCCTCTTCAAGCGTGCTTGTCGAGAGGACCAAATCAAGGAATGGCACTGAAAAGAGGTCCTCGGAATATCCGAGTGTGGGATCACTTGTTTGCCCAGACTCTCCATGGTGGGAGGAAGGAGAATCAGGGTGAGGATTGCGTTGGCCAGACTCTTGGCTACTGAGACTGGACTTGGTGGAAGACAGGGTGGTGCTTAACCGACTGGAAGCATTATCTGCTGCAATCCAACCTACCAACTGGTTGCACTGGTCTGACTTCAAGAGCGTTGTCCTGCGCCTCCCTGCAAACTGTGACATGAAGCTCAGTATCGTGGATGATTGATTTTCTTGTGCTCTGGCAGCAGGCACAGTTTCACCGCGCCCAGGGCCACGGCCTCTGCGTGCACCATCAGCATCACGGCCACTTCCCCGTCCCTTACTGCTCACCTTGAGCATATTAAATGTTATATATGATTGAAAGTCTGTCACACGTATAGTAGAGCAGGATTTGGAAGTGTATTTGGGATGTGGAAACGTCGCACAGGAGATATCCCGCAGGTAACGTCAATGCTGTCACCAGCGGCTAATGCAAAATTACAGGGAATGTCACAGGTGTTTGGGATGAGGAAACGTCACACAGGAGAGGTACCACCGGTAATGCCACTGTCCACAGCGTCTACGGAAAAAGTCCACTGGATGTCACAGGTAAATGTTTTCAGCGCACACGTTACACAGGAGATGTGGCGCAGCTAACGTCGCTGTCTTCAGCGGTCTAACTATTGCACGCTATTTAGTGCAGGATGCCCTAAAAATAGATATTACTGCCACACACTACAGTCCTTAAAAGGACTTTTGGGATTCTAAATTTTTAGCAAATTAGCGCAGGTTGCGCCAAAAATATATATTGCTGCTGCCACACACACAATAGTCCTTAAAAGGAATTTTGGGTCTCTGACAATTTTTCCAATAACATTATTCCTATATCACTCCCTACACTATCTGTCCCTTCCTCAGCTATATAGCACCCGATGACGCGTTCCGGCCAGCCAATAACTGTAATGCCAGCAGCCAACATGGCTATGGCATTACAGTGAGGGCAGTACTTATCTGCATGTTTATTGGCTGCGTAGCGAAACGTGCTGGAAGTAGACTCGAGCATTGCGCTCAAGCACATGTGGTATTCGGCCGAATACCGCCATGTGCCGAGCATCGAGATGCTAGAGCCGAACTGGTGTTGGATCAACACTAATACTAACCTTTTATGTGGTTCAGTGTCAGATGCTTTGGAGAAGTCCAGATATACGACACCCATTGATTCGCCGCTGTCAAGTCTAGAACTTACCTCCTCATAGAAACTGATTAAATTAGTCTGACATGACCGATCCCTCATGAAGCCATGCTGATATGTTATTTGCTTATCTTCATTGAGGTGCTCCAAGATATCATCTCTTAGAAAACCTTCAAACAGTTTACCCACAACAGATGTTACACTTACCGGCCTATAGTTTCTGGGCTCTGTTTTTGGACCCTTTTGGAATATTGGCACCACATTTGCCATGCGCCAATCCTGTGGGACATTCCCTGTCAGTATAGAGTCTGCAAATATCAGAAATAAGGGTCTGGCTATGACATTACTTAGTTCCCTTAGGATACAAGGGTGTATGCCATCTGGTCCCGGTGATTTGTCTATTTTAATCTTTTTAAGACGTCGCTGTTCTTCTTGCTGGGTCAGACAGGACACTTGTAATGGGGAATTTATTTTTGCATTCTGCATGTCATCTGACAGTTTATTTTCCTCAGTGAATACAGTGGAGAAAAAATATGTAGCAGCTTTGCTTTCTCCTCGTCGCTCTCTGCGACTCCCCCCTCATTACTCTTTAAAGGGCCGAAACCTTCAGATTTATACTTTTTACCATTTATATAATTGTAGAACATTTTAGGGTTAGTTTTACTCTCTTTGGCAATTAATCTCTCGGTCTCTAGTTTGGCCGCTTTTATTTGTTTTTTACATATTCAATTTTTTCCTTAGAGTTTTTCGGTGCTTCCTCGATACCCTCCTGTTTTAGTGATTTAAATGCTTTCTTTTTGTCATTTATTGCTTTCTTTACAGTTCTATTTATCCACATTGGTTGTTCCTTAACATTCTATACCCATACGGGATGTACCTCTCACAATTAGACTTTAGGATGCTTTTAAAAATATCCCATTTTGTGGCTGTATTTTTATTTTTGAGGACTTTGTCCCAGTTAGTTAGGCTGTTGGCTTCTCTTAGTTGGCTAAATGTAGATTTTTGGAAGTTTGGTATTGTGTGACTGTCTGCCTATGTGTATGAGTGTGTCTGCCTGTGTGTATGAGTGTGTCTGGCTGTGTGTCCACGAGTATCTCTGCCTTTGTGTGTATCAGTATGTCTGCCTGTGTATGTATAAGTGTGTCTGCCTGTGTGCGTATGAGTGTATCTGTCTGTGAGTCAATGAGTGTGTCTACCTGTGTGTATTAGTGAGTATGCCTGTGAGTGTGACTGTCTGTGTATCTGAGTGTACCTTTGTATAGTAGTGTGTCTGCCTGTGTGCGTATGAATATGTATGCCTCTTTGGGATATGAGTGTGCCTAACTGTGTTTGTGTATGACTGTATGTCTGTGCACGTGTGTCTGCATGATTGTGTATTAGTGTGTCTGCATGTGCACATGTGAGTGTCTGCATGATTGTGTATTAGTGTGTCTGCATGTGCACATGTGAGTGTGTCTGCAAGATTGTGTATTAGTGTGTCTGCATATGCACATATGAGTGTGTCTGTAAGATTGTGCATTAGTGTGTCTACATGTGCACATGTGAGTGTGTCTGTAAGATTGTGTATTAGTGTGTCTGCATGTGCACATGTGAGTGTGTCTGCATGATTGTGTATTAGTGTGTCTACATGTGCACATGTGAGTGTGTCTGCATGATTGTGTATTAGTGTGTCTGCATGTGCACATGTGAGTGTCTGCATGATTGTGTATTAGTGTGTCTGCATGTGCACATGTGAGTGTGTCTGCATGATTGTGCATTAGTGTGTCTGCATATGCACATGTGAGTGTGTCTGCATGATTGTGTATTAGTGTGTCTACATGTGCACATGTGAGTGTGTCTGCATGATTGTGTATTAGTGTGTCTGCATGTGCACATGTGAGTGTGTCTGTATGATTGTGTATTAGTGTGTCTGCATGATTGTGTATTAGTGTGTCTGCATGTGCATTGTGCACATGTGAGTGTCTGCATGATTGTGTATTAGTGTGTCTGCATGTGCACATGTGAGTGTGTCTGCATGATTGTGTATTAGTGTGTCTGCATGTGCACATGTGAGTGTGTCTGCATGATTGTATATTAGTGTGTCTGCATGTGCACATGTGAGTGTGTCTGCATGATTGTGTATTAGTGTGTCTGCATGTGCACATGTGAGTGTCTGCATGATTGTGTATTAGTGTGTCTGCATGTGCACATGTGAGTGTCTGCAAGATTGTGTATTAGTGTGTCTGCATGTGCACATGTGAGTGTCTGCATGATTGTGTATTAGTGTGTCTGCATGTGCACATGTGAGTGTCTGCATGATTGTGTATTAGTGTGTCTGCATGTGCACATGTGAGTGCATGATTGTGTATTAGTGTGTCTGCATGTGCACATGTGAGTGTGTCTGCATGATTGTGTATTAGTGTGTCTGCATGTGCACATGTGAGTGTGTCTGCATGATTGTGTATTAGTGTGTCTGCATGTGCACATGTGAGTGTGTCTGCATGATTGTGTATTAGTGTGTCTGCATGTGCACATGTGAGTGTGTCTTCATGATTGTGTATTAGTGTGTCTGCATGTGCACATGTGAGTGTGTCTGCATGATTGTGTATTAGTGTGTCTGCATGTGCACATGTGAGTGTGTCTGCATGATTGTATATTAGTGTGTCTGCATGTGCACATGTGAGTGTGTCTGCATGATTGTGTATTAGTGTGTCTGCATGTGCACATGTGAGTGTGTCTGCATTATTGTGTATTAGTTTGTCTGCATGTGCACATGTGAGTGTGCCTGCATGATTGTGTATTAGTGTGTCTGCATGTGCACATGTGAGTGTGTCTGCATGATTGTGTATTAGTGTGTCTGCATGTGCACATGTGAGTGTGTCTGCATGATTGTATATTAGTGTGTCTGCATGTGCACATGTGAGTGTGTCTGCATGATTGTGTATTAGTGTGTCTGCATGTGCACATGTGAGTGTGTCTGCATGATTGTGTATTAGTGTGTCTGCATGTGCACATGTGAGTGTGTCTGCATGATTGTGTATTAGTGTGTCTGCATGTGCACATGTGAGTGTGTCTGCATGATTGTGTATTAGTGTGTCTGCATATGCACATGTGAGTGTGTCTGTAAGATTGTGTATTAGTGTGTCTGCATGTCCACATGTGAGTGTGTCTGCATGATTGTATATTAGTGTGTCTGCATGTGCACATGTGAGTGTGTCTGCATGATTGTGTATTAGTGTGTCTGCATGTGCACATGTGAGTGTGTCTGCATGATTGTGTATTAGTGTGTCTGCATGTGCACATGTGAGTGTGTCTGCATGATTGTGTATTAGTGTGTCTGCATGTGCACATGTGAGTGTGTCTGCAAGATTGTGTATTAGTGTGTCTGCATGTGCACATGTGAGTGTCTGCATGATTGTGTATTAGTGTGTCTGCATGTGCACATGTGAGTGTGTCTGCATGATTGTGTATTAGTGTGTCTGCATGTGCACATGTGAGTGTGTCTGCATGATTGTGTATTAGTGTGTCTGCATGTGCACATGTGAGTGTCTGCATGATTGTGTATTAGTGTGTCTGCATGTGCACATGTGAGTGTGTCTGCATGATTGTGTATTAGTGTGTCTGCATGTGCACATGTGAGTGTGTCTGCAAGATTGTGTATTAGTGTGTCTGCATGTGCACATGTGAGTGTGTCTGCATGATTGTGTATTAGTGTGTCTGCATGTGCACATGTGAGTGTCTGCATGATTGTGTATTAGTGTGTCTGCATGTGCACATGTGAGTGTGTCTGCAAGATTGTGTATTAGTGTGTCTGCATGTGCACATGTGAGTGTGTCTGCATGATTGTGTATTAGTGTGTCTGCATGTGCACATGCGAGTGTCTGCATGATTGTGTATTAGTGTGTCTGCATGTGCACATGTCAGTGTGTCTGCATGATTGTGTATTAGTGTGTCTGCATGTGCACATGTGTGTGTCTGCATGATTTTGTATTAGTGTGTCTGCATGTGCACATGTGAGTGTGTCTGCAAGATTGTGTATTAGTGTGTCTGCATGTGCACATGTGAGTGTCTGCAAGATTGTGTATTAGTGTGTCTGCATGTGCACATGTGAGTGTCTGCATGATTGTGTATTAGTGTGTCTGCATGTGCACATGTGAGTGTCTGCATGATTGTGTATTAGTGTGTCTGCATGTGCACATGTGAGTGCATGATTGTGTATTAGTGTGTCTGCATGTGCACATGTGAGTGTGTCTGCATGATTGTGTATTAGTGTGTCTGCATGTGCACATGTGAGTGTGTCTGCATGATTGTGTATTAGTGTGTCTGCATGTGCACATGTGAGTGTGTCTGCATGATTGTGTATTAGTGTGTCTGCATGTGCACATGTGAGTGTGTCTGCATGATTGTGTATTAGTGTGTCTGCATGTGCACATGTGAGTGTGTCTGCATGATTGTGTATTAGTGTGTCTGCATGTGCACATGTGAGTGTCTGCATGATTGTGTATTAGTGTGTCTGCATGTGCACATGTGAGTGTGTCTGCATGATTGTGTATTAGTGTGTCTGCATGTGCACATGTGAGTGTCTGCATGATTGTGCATTAGTGTGTCTGCATGTGCACATGTGAGTGTGTCTGCATGATTGTGTATTAGTGTGTCTGCATGTGCACATGTGAGTGTGTCTGCAAGATTGTGTATTAGTGTGTCTGCATGTGCACATGTGAGTGTGTCTGCAAGATTGTGTATTAGTGTGTCTGCATGTGCACATGTGAGTGTGTCTGCAAGATTGTGTATTAGTGTGTCTGCATGTGCACATGTGAGTGTGTCTGCATGATTGTGTATTAGTGTGTCTGCATGTGCACATGCGAGTGTCTGCATGATTGTGTATTAGTGTGTCTGCATGTGCACATGTCAGTGTGTCTGCATGATTGTGTATTAGTGTGTCTGCATGTGCACATGTGAGTGTCTGCATGATTGTGTATTAGTGTGTCTGCATGTGCACATGCGAGTGTCTGCATGATTGTGTATTAGTGTGTCTGCATGTGCACATGTGAGTGTGTCTGCATGATTGTGTATTAGTGTGTCTGCATGTGCACATGTGAGTGTGTCTGCAAGATTGTGTATTAGTGTGTCTGCATGTGCATTGTGCACATGTGAGTGTGTCTGCATGATTTTGTATTAGTGTGTCTGCATGTGCACATGTGAGTGTCTGCATGATTGTGTATTAGTGTGTCTGCATGTGCACATGTGAGTGTCTGCATGATTGTGTATTAGTGTGTCTGCATGTGCACATGTGAGTGTGTCTGCATGATTGTGTATTAGTGTGTCTGCATGTGCACATGTGAGTGTGTCTGCATGATTGTGTATTAGTGTGTCTGCATGTGCACATGCGAGTGTCTGCATGATTGTGTATTAGTGTGTCTGCATGTGCACATGTGAGTGTGTCTGCATGATTGTGTATTAGTGTGTCTGCATGTGCACATGTGAGTGTGTCTGCATGATTGTGTATTAGTGTGTCTGCATGTGCACATGTGAGTGTGTCTGCATGATTGTGTATTAGTGTGTCTGCATGTGCACATGTGAGTGTGTCTGCATGATTGTGTATTAGTGTGTCTGCATGTGCACATGTGAGTGTGTCTGCATGATTGTGTATTAGTGTGTCTGCATGTGCACATGTGAGTGTGTCTGCATGATTGTGTATTAGTGTGTCTGCATGTGCACATGCGAGTGTCTGCATGATTGTGTATTAGTGTGTCTGCATGTGCACATGTCAGTGTGTCTGCATGATTGTGTATTAGTGTGTCTGCATGTGCACATGTGAGTGTCTGCATGATTGTGTATTAGTGTGTCTGCATGTGCACATGTGAGTGTGTCTGCATGATTGTGTATTAGTGTGTCTGCATGTGCACATGTGAGTGTGTCTGCAAGATTGTGTATTAGTGTGTCTGCATGTGCACATGTGAGTGTGTCTGCATGATTGTGTATTAGTGTGTCTGCATGTGCACATGTGAGTGTGTCTGCATGATTTTGTATTAGTGTGTCTGCATGTGCACATGTGAGTGTGTCTGCAAGATTGTGTATTAGTGTGTCTGCATGTGCACATGTGAGTGTCTGCAAGATTGTGTATTAGTGTGTCTGCATGTGCACATGTGAGTGTCTGCATGATTGTGTATTAGTGTGTCTGCATGTGCACATGTGAGTGTCTGCATGATTGTGTATTAGTGTGTCTGCATGTGCACATGTGAGTGCATGATTGTGTATTAGTGTGTCTGCATGTGCACATGTGAGTGTGTCTGCATGATTGTGTATTAGTGTGTCTGCATGTGCACATGTGAGTGTGTCTGCATGATTGTGTATTAGTGTGTCTGCATGTGCACATGTGAGTGTGTCTGCATGATTGTGTATTAGTGTGTCTGCATGTGCACATGTGAGTGTGTCTGCATGATTGTGTATTAGTGTGTCTGCATGTGCACATGTGAGTGTGTCTGCATGATTGTGTATTAGTGTGTCTGCATGTGCACATGTGAGTGTGTCTGCAAGATTGTGTATTAGTGTGTCTGCATGTGCATTGTGCACATGTGAGTGTGTCTGCATGATTTTGTATTAGTGTGTCTGCATGATTGTGTATTAGTGTGTCTGCATGTGCACATGTGAGTGTGTCTGCATGATTGTGTATTAGTGTGTCTGCATGTGCACATGTGAGTGTGTCTGCAAGATTGTGTATTAGTGTGTCTGCATGTGCACATGTGAGTGTCTGCAAGATTGTGTATTAGTGTGTCTGCATGTGCACATGTGAGTGTCTGCATGATTGTGTATTAGTGTGTCTGCATGTGCACATGCGAGTGTGTCTGCATGATTGTGTATTAGTGTGTCTGCATGTGCACATGTGAGTGTGTCTGCATGATTGTGTATTAGTGTGTCTGCATGTGCACATGTGAGTGTGTCTGCATGATTGTGTATTAGTGTGTCTGCATGTGCACATGTGAGTGTGTCTGCATGATTGTGTATTAGTGTGTCTGCATGTGCACATGTGAGTGTTCTGCATGATTGTGTATTAGTGTGTCCGCATGTGCACATGTGAGTGTCTGCATGATTGTGTATTAGTGTGTCTGCATGTGCACATGTGAGTGTGTCTGCAAGATTGTGTATTAGTGTGTCTGCATGTGCACATGTGAGTGTGTCTGCATGATTGTGTATTAGTGTGTCTGCATGTGCACATGCGAGTGTCTGCATGATTGTGTATTAGTGTGTCTGCATGTGCACATGTGAGTGTGTCTGCATGATTGTGTATTAGTGTGTCTGCATGTGCACATGTGAGTGTGTCTGCAAGATTGTGTATTAGTGTGTCTGCATGTGCACATGTGAGTGTGTCTGCATGATTGTGTATTAGTGTGTCTGCATGTGCACATGTGAGTGTGTCTTCATGATTGTGTATTAGTGTGTCTGCATGTGCACATGTGAGTGTGTCTGCATGATTGTGTATTAGTTTGTCTGCATGTGCACATGTGAGTGTGTCTGCATGATTGTGTATTAGTGTGTCTGCATGTGCACATGTGAGTGTGGTCTGCATGATTGTGTATTAGTGTGTCTGCATGTGCACATGTGAGTGTGTCTGCATGATTGTATATTAGTGTGTCTGCATGTGCACATGTGAGTGTGTCCTGCATGATTGTGTATTAGTGTGTCTGCATGTGCACATGTGAGTGTCTGCAAGATTGTGTATTAGTGTGTCTGCATGTGCACATGTGAGTGTCTGCATGATTGTGTATTAGTGTGTCTGCATGTGCACATGTGAGTGTCTGCATGATTGTGTATTAGTGTGTCTGCATGTGCACATGTGAGTGCATGATTGTGTATTAGTGTGTCTGCATGTGCACATGTGAGTGTGTCTGCATGATTGTGTATTAGTGTGTCTGCATGTGCACATGTGAGTGTGTCTGCATGATTGTGTATTAGTGTGTCTGCATGTGCACATGTGAGTGTGTCTGCATGATTGTGTATTAGTGTGTCTGCATGTGCACATGTGAGTGTGTCTGCATGATTGTGTATTAGTGTGTCTGCATGTGCACATGTGAGTGTGTCTGCATGATTGTGTATTAGTGTGTCTGCATGTGCACATGTGAGTGTGTCTGCATGATTGTATATTAGTGTGTCTGCATGTGCACATGTGAGTGTGTCTGCATGATTGTGTATTAGTGTGTCTGCATGTGCACATGTGAGTGTGTCTGCATAATTGTGTATTAGTTTGTCTGCATGTGCACATGTGAGTGTGCCTGCATGATTGTGTATTAGTGTGTCTGCATGTGCACATGTGAGTGTGTCTGCATGATTGTGTATTAGTGTGTCTGCATGTGCACATGTGAGTGTGTCTGCATGATTGTATATTAGTGTGTCTGCATGTGCACATGTGAGTGTGTCTGCATGATTGTGTATTAGTGTGTCTGCATGTGCACATGTGAGTGTGTCTGCATGATTGTGTATTAGTGTGTCTGCATGTGCACATGTGAGTGTGTCTGCATGATTGTGTATTAGTGTGTCTGCATGTGCACATGTGAGTGTGTCTGCATGATTGTGTATTAGTGTGTCTGCATATGCACATGTGAGTGTGTCTGTAAGATTGTGTATTAGTGTGTCTGCATGTCCACATGTGAGTGTGTCTGCATGATTGTATATTAGTGTGTCTGCATGTGCACATGTGAGTGTGTCTGCATGATTGTGTATTAGTGTGTCTGCATGTGCACATGTGAGTGTGTCTGCATGATTGTGTATTAGTGTGTCTGCATGTGCACATGTGAGTGTGTCTGCATGATTGTGTATTAGTGTGTCTGCATGTGCACATGTGAGTGTGTCTGCAAGATTGTGTATTAGTGTGTCTGCATGTGCACATGTGAGTGTCTGCATGATTGTGTATTAGTGTGTCTGCATGTGCACATGTGAGTGTGTCTGCATGATTGTGTATTAGTGTGTCTGCATGTGCACATGTGAGTGTGTCTGCATGATTGTGTATTAGTGTGTCTGCATGTGCACATGTGAGTGTCTGCATGATTGTGTATTAGTGTGTCTGCATGTGCACATGTGAGTGTGTCTGCATGATTGTGTATTAGTGTGTCTGCATGTGCACATGTGAGTGTGTCTGCAAGATTGTGTATTAGTGTGTCTGCATGTGCACATGTGAGTGTGTCTGCATGATTGTGTATTAGTGTGTCTGCATGTGCACATGTGAGTGTCTGCATGATTGTGTATTAGTGTGTCTGCATGTGCACATGTGAGTGTGTCTGCAAGATTGTGTATTAGTGTGTCTGCATGTGCACATGTGAGTGTGTCTGCATGATTGTGTATTAGTGTGTCTGCATGTGCACATGCGAGTGTCTGCATGATTGTGTATTAGTGTGTCTGCATGTGCACATGTCAGTGTGTCTGCATGATTGTGTATTAGTGTGTCTGCATGTGCACATGTGTGTGTCTGCATGATTTGTATTAGTGTGTCTGCATGTGCACATGTGAGTGTGTCTGCAAGATTGTGTATTAGTGTGTCTGCATGTGCACATGTGAGTGTCTGCAAGATTGTGTATTAGTGTGTCTGCATGTGCACATGTGAGTGTCTGCATGATTGTGTATTAGTGTGTCTGCATGTGCACATGTGAGTGTCTGCATGATTGTGTATTAGTGTGTCTGCATGTGCACATGTGAGTGCATGATTGTGTATTAGTGTGTCTGCATGTGCACATGTGAGTGTGTCTGCATGATTGTGTATTAGTGTGTCTGCATGTGCACATGTGAGTGTGTCTGCATGATTGTGTATTAGTGTGTCTGCATGTGCACATGTGAGTGTGTCTGCATGATTGTGTATTAGTGTGTCTGCATGTGCACATGTGAGTGTGTCTGCATGATTGTGTATTAGTGTGTCTGCATGTGCACATGTGAGTGTGTCTGCATGATTGTGTATTAGTGTGTCTGCATGTGCACATGTGAGTGGTCTGCATGATTGTGTATTAGTGTGTCTGCATGTGCACATGTGAGTGTGTCTGCATGATTGTGTATTAGTGTGTCTGCATGTGCACATGTGAGTGTCTGCATGATTGTGCATTAGTGTGTCTGCATGTGCACATGTGAGTGTGTCTGCATGATTGTGTATTAGTGTGTCTGCATGTGCACATGTGAGTGTGTCTGCAAGATTGTGTATTAGTGTGTCTGCATGTGCACATGTGAGTGTGTCTGCAAGATTGTGTATTAGTGTGTCTGCATGTGCACATGTGAGTGTGTCTGCAAGATTGTGTATTAGTGTGTCTGCATGTGCACATGTGAGTGTGTCTGCATGATTGTGTATTAGTGTGTCTGCATGTGCACATGCGAGTGTCTGCATGATTGTGTATTAGTGTGTCTGCATGTGCACATGTCAGTGTGTCTGCATGATTGTGTATTAGTGTGTCTGCATGTGCACATGTGAGTGTCTGCATGATTGTGTATTAGTGTGTCTGCATGTGCACATGCGAGTGTCTGCATGATTGTGTATTAGTGTGTCTGCATGTGCACATGTGAGTGTGTCTGCATGATTGTGTATTAGTGTGTCTGCATGTGCACATGTGAGTGTGTCTGCAAGATTGTGTATTAGTGTGTCTGCATGTGCATTGTGCACATGTGAGTGTGTCTGCATGATTTTGTATTAGTGTGTCTGCATGTGCACATGTGAGTGTCTGCATGATTGTGTATTAGTGTGTCTGCATGTGCACATGTGAGTGTCTGCATGATTGTGTATTAGTGTGTCTGCATGTGCACATGTGAGTGTGTCTGCATGATTGTGTATTAGTGTGTCTGCATGTGCACATGTGAGTGTGTCTGCATGATTGTGTATTAGTGTGTCTGCATGTGCACATGCGAGTGTCTGCATGATTGTGTATTAGTGTGTCTGCATGTGCACATGTGAGTGTGTCTGCATGATTGTGTATTAGTGTGTCTGCATGTGCACATGTGAGTGTGTCTGCATGATTGTGTATTAGTGTGTCTGCATGTGCACATGTGAGTGTGTCTGCATGATTGTGTATTAGTGTGTCTGCATGTGCACATGTGAGTGTGTCTGCATGATTGTGTATTAGTGTGTCTGCATGTGCACATGTGAGTGTGTCTGCATGATTGTGTATTAGTGTGTCTGCATGTGCACATGTGAGTGTGTCTGCATGATTGTGTATTAGTGTGTCTGCATGTGCACATGCGAGTGTCTGCATGATTGTGTATTAGTGTGTCTGCATGTGCACATGTCAGTGTGTCTGCATGATTGTGTATTAGTGTGTCTGCATGTGCACATGTGAGTGTCTGCATGATTGTGTATTAGTGTGTCTGCATGTGCACATGTGAGTGTGTCTGCATGATTGTGTATTAGTGTGTCTGCATGTGCACATGTGAGTGTGTCTGCAAGATTGTGTATTAGTGTGTCTGCATGTGCACATGTGAGTGTGTCTGCATGATTGTGTATTAGTGTGTCTGCATGTGCACATGTGAGTGTGTCTGCATGATTTTGTATTAGTGTGTCTGCATGTGCACATGTGAGTGTGTCTGCAAGATTGTGTATTAGTGTGTCTGCATGTGCACATGTGAGTGTCTGCAAGATTGTGTATTAGTGTGTCTGCATGTGCACATGTGAGTGTCTGCATGATTGTGTATTAGTGTGTCTGCATGTGCACATGTGAGTGTCTGCATGATTGTGTATTAGTGTGTCTGCATGTGCACATGTGAGTGCATGATTGTGTATTAGTGTGTCTGCATGTGCACATGTGAGTGTGTCTGCATGATTGTGTATTAGTGTGTCTGCATGTGCACATGTGAGTGTGTCTGCATGATTGTGTATTAGTGTGTCTGCATGTGCACATGTGAGTGTGTCTGCATGATTGTGTATTAGTGTGTCTGCATGTGCACATGTGAGTGTGTCTGCATGATTGTGTATTAGTGTGTCTGCATGTGCACATGTGAGTGTGTCTGCATGATTGTGTATTAGTGTGTCTGCATGTGCACATGTGAGTGTGTCTGCAAGATTGTGTATTAGTGTGTCTGCATGTGCATTGTGCACATGTGAGTGTGTCTGCATGATTTTGTATTAGTGTGTCTGCATGATTGTGTATTAGTGTGTCTGCATGTGCACATGTGAGTGTGTCTGCATGATTGTGTATTAGTGTGTCTGCATGTGCACATGTGAGTGTGTCTGCAAGATTGTGTATTAGTGTGTCTGCATGTGCACATGTGAGTGTCTGCAAGATTGTGTATTAGTGTGTCTGCATGTGCACATGTGAGTGTCTGCATGATTGTGTATTAGTGTGTCTGCATGTGCACATGCGAGTGTGTCTGCATGATTGTGTATTAGTGTGTCTGCATGTGCACATGTGAGTGTGTCTGCATGATTGTGTATTAGTGTGTCTGCATGTGCACATGTGAGTGTGTCTGCATGATTGTGTATTAGTGTGTCTGCATGTGCACATGTGAGTGTGTCTGCATGATTGTGTATTAGTGTGTCTGCATGTGCACATGTGAGTGTGTCTGCATGACTGTGTATTAGTGTGTCTGCAATAGTTAATGAGTGTGTCTGTCTGTGACGTGTTACCGCACTCTCCTGTGTCCTGTTGGAATCACGCTCACACACACACACACACATATACACGCACACGTGTGGTCTCCATGTCAACAGCTCGTTCTCAGATCGCTCATCTCTATTGTTTGATTCGAGCAGAAAGAGATTTATGTGCAGGGTAATGACCGGGCAGAAAGTCAAGTCATTACACA
Source organism: Bufo gargarizans (assembly GCF_014858855.1). Taxonomy (NCBI): domain Eukaryota; kingdom Metazoa; phylum Chordata; class Amphibia; order Anura; family Bufonidae; genus Bufo; species Bufo gargarizans. The sequence continues at coordinate 584,610 of NC_058082.1, read as the reverse complement.
ATCCTCACTGTCTTCATCATCCTCCTCCTCACCCTGGACTCCTCCTGCTCCTCCTCCTCCTCTCACTTCCTCCATCAGAAACAGTCCCAGCAGAGAAAGAAGGAAAACAACACACAGAGGTAAGACACTCCGCACACTACAAACACAACCAAAGCAGTGTGCACTACTACACACCATACACTACTACACACCGTACACAGGGAGGTAAGACACACTACAAACACAACCAAACCAGTGTGCACTACTACACACCATACACTACTACACACACAGAGGTAAGACACACTACAAACACAACCAAAGCAGTGTGCACTACTACACACACAGAGGTAAGACACACTACAAACACAACCAAAGCAGTGTGCACTACTACACACCGTACACTACTACACACACAGAGGTAAGACACACTACAAACACAACCAAACCAGTGTGCACTACTACACACCATACACTACTACACACACAGAGGTAAGACACACTACAAACACAACCAAAGCAGTGTGCACTACTACACACCATACACAGGGAGGTAAGACACACTACAAACACAACCAAAGCAGTGTGCACTACTACACACACAGAGGTAAGACACACTACAAACACAACCAAAGCAGTGTGCACTACTACACACCATACACTACTACACACACAGAGGTAAGATACACAACACACTGTGCACTACTACACACCATACACAGGGAGGTAAGACACACTACAAACACAACCAAACCAGTGTGAACTACTACACACCGTACACTACTACACACACAGAGTTAAGACACTCCGCACACTACAAACACAACCAAAGCAGTGTGCACTACTACACACCGTACACAGGGAGGTAAGACACTCCGCACACTACAAACACAACCAAAGCAGTGTGCACTACTACACACCGTACACAGGGAGGTAAGACACTCCGCACACTACAAACACAACCAAAGCAGTATGCGCTACTACACACCATGCACTACTACACACCGTACACAGGGAGGTAAGACACACAGCACACTACAAACACAACCAAAGCAGTATGCGCTACTACACACCATGCACTACTACACACCGTACACACAGAGGTAAGACACTCCGCACACTACAAACACAACCAAAGCAGTGTGCACTACTACACACCGTACACAGGGAGGTAAGACACTCCGCACACTACAAACACAACCAAAGCAGTGTGCACTACTACACACCGTACACAGGGAGGTAAGACACTCCGCACACTACAAACACAACCAAAGCAGTGTGCACTACTACACACCGTACACAGGGAGGTAAGACACTCCGCACACTACAAACACAACCAAAGCAGTATGCGCTACTACACACCATGCACTACTACACACCGTACACAGGGAGGTAAGACACACAGCACACTACAAACACAACCAAACCAGTGTGAACTACTACACACCGTACACAGGGAGGTAAGACACACTACAAACACAACCAAAGCAGTGTGCACTACTACACACCGTACACAGGGAGGTAAGACACACAGCACACTACAAACACAACCAAAGCAGTGTGCACTACTACACACCGTACACAGGGAGGTAAGACACACTACAAACACAACCAAAGCAGTGTGCACTACTACACACCGTACACAGGGAGGTAAGACACACAGCACACTACAAACACAACCAAAGCAGTGTGCACTACTACACACCGTACACAGAGAGGTAAGACACTCCGCACACCACAAACACAACCAAAGCAGTGTGCACTACTACACATACAGAGGTAAGACACACTACAAACACAACCAAAGCAGTGTGCACTACTACACACCGTACACAGGGAGGTAAGACACTCCGCACACTACAAACACAACCAAAGCAGTGTGCACTACTACACACCGTACACACAGAGGTAAGACACTCCGCACACTACAAACACAACCAAAGCAGTGTGCACTACTACACACCGTACACAGGGAGATAAGACACTCGGCACACTACAAACACAACCAAACCAGTGTGCGCTACTACACACACAGAGGTAAGACACACTACAAACACAACCAAAGCAGTGTGCACTACTACACACCGTACACAGGGAGGTAAGACACTCCGCACACTTCAAACACAACCAAAGCAGTGTGCACTACTACACACCGTACACAGGGAGGTAAGACACTCCGCACACTACAAACACAACCAAAGCAGTGTGCACTACTACACACCGTACACAGGGAGATAAGACACTCCGCACACTACAAACACAACCAAAGCAGTGTGCACTACTACACACCGTACACAGGGAGATAAGACACTCCGCACACTACAAACACAAACAAACCAGTGTGCACTACTACACACCGTACACACAGAGGTAAGACACACTACAAACACAACCAAAGCAGTGTGCACTACTACACACACAGAGGTAAGACACACTACAAACACAACCAAACCAGTGTGCACTACTACACACCGTACACACAGAGGTAAGACACACTACAAACACAACCAAAGCAGTGTGCACTACTACACACCGTACACAGGGAGGTAAGACACTCCGCACACTTCAAACAAAACCAAAGCAGTGTGCACTACTACACACCGTACACAGGGAGGTAAGACACTCCGCACACTACAAACACAACCAAAGCAGTGTGCACTACTACACACCGTACACAGGGAGATAAGACACTCCGCACACTACAAACACAACCAAAGCAGTGTGCACTACTACACACCGTACACAGGGAGATAAGACACTCCGCACACTACAAACACAAACAAACCAGTGTGCACTACTACACACCGTACACACAGAGGTAAGACACACTACAAACACAACCAAAGCAGTGTGCACTACTACACACCGTGCACAGGGAGGTAAGACACTCCGCACACTACAAACACAAACAAACCAGTGTGCACTACTACACACCGTACACACAGAGGTAAGACACTCCGCACACTACAAACACAACCAAAGCAGTGTGCACTACTACACACCGTACACAGGGAGGTAAGACACACAGCACACTACAAACACAACCAAAGCAGTGTGCACTACTACACACCGTACACAGAGAGGTAAGACACACTACAAACACAACCAAAGCAGTGTGCACTACTACACACACAGAGGTAAGACACACTACAAACACAACCAAAGCAGTGTGCACTACTACACACCGTACACAGGGAGGTAAGACACTCCGCACACTACAAACACAACCAAAGCAGTGTGCACTACTACACACCATACACAGGGAGGTAAGACACACAGCACACTACAAACACAACCAAAGCAGTGTGCACTACTACACACACAGAGGTAAGACACACTACAAACACAACCAAAGCAGTGTGCACTACTACACACCATACACAGGGAGGTAAGGCACTCCGCACACTACAAACACAACCAAAGCAGTGTGCACTACTACACACAGGGAGGTAAGACACTCCGCACACTACAAACACAACCAAAGCAGTGTGCACTACTACACACCGTACACAGAGAGGTAAGACACACTACAAACACAACCAAAGCAGTGTGCACTACTACACACTGTACACAGGGAGGTAAGACACACAGCACACTACAAACACAAACAAACCAGTGTGCACTACTACACACCGTACACAGGGAGGTAAGACACACTACAAACACAACCAAAGCAGTGTGCACTACTACACACACAGAGGTAAGACACACTACAAACACAACCAAAGCAGTGTGCACTACTACACACCGTACACAGGGAGGTAAGACACTCCGCACACTACAAACACAACCAAAGCAGTGTGCACTACTACACACCGTACACAGGGAGGTAAGACACTCCGCACACTACAAACACAACCAAAGTAGTGTGCACTACTACACACTGTACACAGGGAGGTAAGACACAGAGCACACTACAAACACAAACAAACCAGTGTGCACTACTACACACCGTACACAGGGAGGTAAGACACTCCGCACACTACAAACACAACCAAAGCAGTGTGCACTACTACACACTGTACACAGGGAGGTAAGACACACAGCACACTACAAACACAAACAAACCAGTGTGCACTACTACACACCGTACACAGGGAGGTAAGACACACTACAAATACAACCAAAGCAGTGTGCACTACTACACACACAGAGGTAAGACACACTACAAACACAACCAAAGCAGTGTGCACTACTACACACCGTACACAGAGAGGTAAGACACTCCACACACAACTAACACAACCAAAGCAGTGTGCACTACTACACACCGTACACACAGAGGTAAGACACTCCGCACACTACAAACACAACCAAAGCAGTGTGCACTACTACACACCGTACACAGGGAGGTAAGACACACTACAAACACAACCAAAGCAGTGTGCACTACTACACACACAGAGGTAAGACACACTACAAACACAACCAAAGCAGTGTGCACTACTACACACAAAGAGGTAAGACACACTACAAACACAACCAAAGCAGTGTGCACTACTACACACCGTACACAGGGAGGTAAGACACACAGCACACTACAAACACAACCAAACCAGTGTGCACTACTACACACCGTACACAAAGAGGTAAGACACACTACAAACACAACCAAAGCAGTGTGCACTACTACACACACAGAGGTAAGACACACTACAAACACAACCAAAGCAGTGTGCACTACTACACACACAGAGGTAAGACACACTACAAACACAACCAAAGCAGTGTGCACTACTACACACACAGAGGTAAGACACACTACAAACACAACCAAAGCAGTGTGCACTACTACACACCGTACACAGGGAGGTAAGACACTCCGCACACTACAAACACAACCAAAGCAGTGTGCACTACTACACACCTTACACTACTACACACTGTACACTGCTATACACACAGAGGTAAGACACACAACACACTGTGCACTACTAGACACCATACACTACTACACACCGTACACTACTACACACAGGGAGGTAAAACACACACAGAGGTAAGACACACTACAAACACAACCAAAGCAGTGTGCACTACTACACACCGTACACAGGGAGGTAAGACACACTACAAACACAACCAAACCAGTGTGCACTACTACACACACAGATGTAAGACACACTACAAACACAACCAAAGCAGTGTGCACTACTACACACCGTACACAGAGAGGTAAGACACTCCGCACACTACAAACACAACCAAAGCAGTGTGCACTACTACACACCGTACACAGAGAGGTAAGACACTCCGCACACTACAAACACAACCAAAGCAGTGTGCACTACTACACACACAGAGGTAAGACACACTACAAACACAACCAAAGCAGTGTGCACTACTACACACCATACACAGGGAGGTAAGACACACCGCACACTACAAACACAACCAAAGCAGTGTGCACTACTACACACCGTACACAGAGAGGTAAGACACACTACAAACACAACCAAACCAGTGTGCACTACTACACACACAGATGTAAGACACACTACAAACACAACCAAAGCAGTGTGCACTACTACACACCGTACACAGAGAGGTAAGACACTCCGCACACTACAAACACAACCAAAGCAGTGTGCACTACTACACACCGTACACAGAGAGGTAAGACACTCCGCACACTACAAACACAACCAAAGCAGTGTGCACTACTACACACACAGAGGTAAGACACACTACAAACACAACCAAAGCAGTGTGCACTACTACACACACAGAGGTAAGACACACTACAAACACAACCAAAGCAGTGTGCACTACTACACACACAGAGGTAAGACACACTACAAACACAACCAAAGCAGTGTGCACTACTACACACCATACACAGGGAGGTAAGACACACCGCACACTACAAACACAACCAAAGCAGTGTGCACTACTACACACCATACACAGGGAGGTAAGACACACAGCCCACTACAAACACAACCAAACCAGTGTGCACTACTACACACCGTACACTACTACACACACAGAGGTAAGACACTCCGCACACTACAAACACAACCAAAGCAGTGTGCACTACTACACACCGTACACAGGGGGGTAAGACACTCTGCACACTACAAACACAACCAAAGCAGTGTGCACTACTACACACCGTACACTACTACACCATGTACACTGCTATACACACAGAGGTATAACACACAACACACTGTGCACTACTACACACCATACACTACTATACACAGGGAGGTAAAACACACAACACACCGTACACTACTACACACCATACACTACTACACACCATACACTACTACACACCGTACACTACTATTCACAGGGAGGTAAAACACACAACACACCGTGCACTACTACACACCATACACTACTATACACAGGGAGGTAAAACACACAACACACTGTGCACTACCACACACCATACACTACTACACACCATACACTACTATACACAGGGAGGTAAAACACACCGTGCACTACTACACACCATACACTACTACACACCATACACTACTACACACCATACACTACTATACACAGGGAGGTAAAACACACTGTGCACTACTACACACCATACACTACTACACACCATACACTACTATACACAGGGAGGTAAAACACACTGTGCACTACTACACACCATACACTACTACACACACAGAGGTAAGATACACAACACACTGTGCACTACTACACATCATACACTACTACACACTATACACTACTACACACACAGAGGTAAGACACAGAACACACTGTGCACTACTACACACCATACACTACTACACACCATACACTACTATACACACAGAGGTAAGATACACAACACACTGTGCACTACTACACACCATACACTACTATACACACAGAGGTAAGACACACAACACTGGGCCACTACGTTGACTTTTCATGCAATTGCTACTCTCACCACTCTGTGATCGACCACTATATTGACTTCTCATGCTGTTGCTGCAGTTGCCGGGTTTGGGGTGGCCCCAACGCTACATTGGGTTCCCCTGACACTGTCGAGGTGTCACCACATGTTGCACCCCAATGGGAAATAAGTCCACAGAGCCCGGGTCTGCAGTAACCAGGGGGCTTCTTTACTGAAGGAATTCAGATGCAAAACAAAACAGGCGAGGCATAGGGCTGGCTTCTCCAGTCTCCTCTCTAGGATGAGGCATAGGGCTGGCTTCTCCAGTCTCCTCCCTGAGACGAGGCATAGGGCTGGCTTCTCCAGTCTCCTCCCTGAGACGAGGCATAGGGCTGGCTCCTCCAGTCTCCTCCCTGAGACGAGGCATAGGGCTGGCTCCTCCAGTCTCCTCCCTGAGACAAGGCATAGGGCTGGCTTCTCCAGTCTCCTCCCTGAGACGAGGCATAGGGCTGGCTCCTCCAGTCTCCTCCCTGAGACAAGGCATAGGGCTGGCTTCTCCAGTCTCCTCCCTGAGACGAGGCATAGGGCTGGCTTCTCCAGTCTCCTCCCTGAGACGAGGCATAGGGCTGGCTCCTCCAGTCTCCTCCCTGAGACGAGGCATAGGGCTGGCTCCTCCAGTCTCCTCCCTGGTAGAAGAAGTGTTTCATGCTCAGGAAAGGCCTGAGCTAGCTGTCCCTCTCTCTCAGAAGGCTGGCACCCTGGTCAAGGGCCAACAGTTTGTAGCTCAGTAGTCCATGTGGCTTGATCACAGGGTTAAGGACCCATGGTTTGTGGCTCAACGTCCCCATCTCAACCTCTTCTGGTCCCCCAGTAGTCTGGCAGAGTCTTCCCCCCTCTAGCACTGGTCTCTAACTGCAGCACACTAGGGGCTCTGACTGCTCTCCTTATATACAGTTTTAGCTAGGATAGAACCTTCTAGCAGGAGGGTGCAGTGGAGAAGCTCAGCACAAACAGATACAATGTTTCAGCTCCCGTCTGGTATAGACTTACATTACAGCTTCAGTGATACTCAATGGTAATGACACAGCAGGTTTTCCAAACAAAAACAAGTTTCCAGACATAACAACTGAGCTAAAACCAGACATTCACAAGGTCAGGCTGTCTGGTTCTGGTGGTCAACAAGTCTGGCTTTTTCCCTCTAAAACATGGTCTTCTTTAAACCCTATCTCAGCTGTGGAAAACTACCAGCTTCTCATTTAAAGTCCTAACAGTCTCGCAGTATTCATAACCCTGTCCACAGAGCCATGTAAATACAAGTATAATGAACAGTAGTTAACACTTGAGTGTTGACTCATCATGTGGTTGTGACTGGTCCACTATGTTGACTCCTCATGCCGTTGCCACCTCACCTTTCTATTCCGGTGCCACTATGTTGACTTCTCATGTTGTTGCCACCCTCCCCACTCTGTGATGGGGCCACTGTGTTGACTCATCATGCGGTTGCCACCCTCACCACTCGGTCATGGGGGCTCTACTTGTTTCAGCGTGTAACAGAACAGGTTCTGTAGACATCTATGTGGAATCAGCTGACGGTGTAAAAGTAGTGCGCTCTTTCACTCTATAGTAGTGCAGTGATTGTAAGAGCGTCGCCTGTCATCTGCATGTCATACGGACGCACAGGATTATTTCACTACCACAGCAGACTCCCTATGTGTGTTACTGCAAGGCACAGTGCTCTACACCGCTATACGGGCACAGTGTTCTACACCGCTATACGGGCACAGTGTTCTACACCGCTATACGGGCACGGTGTTCTACACCGCTATACAGGCACGGTGTTCTACACCGCTATACAGGCACGGTGCTCTACACCGCTATACGGGCACGGTGCTCTACACCGCTATACGGGCACGGTGTTCTACACCGCTATACGGGCACGGTGTTCTACACCGCTATACGGGCACGGTGTTCTACACCGCTATACGGGCACGGTGTTCTACACCGCTATACGGGCACGGTGTTCTACACCGCTATACGGGCACGGTGTTCTACACCGCTATACGGGCACGGTGTTCTACACCGCTATACGGGCACGGTGCTCTACACCGCTATACGGGCAAGGTGCTCTACACCGCTATACGGGCACGGTGCTCTACACCGCTATACGGGCACGGTGCTCTACACCGCTATACGGGCACGGTGCTCTACACCGCTATACGGGCACGGTGCTCTACACCGCTATACGGGCACGGTGCTCTACACCGCTATACGGGCACGGTGCTCTACACCGCTATACGGGCACGGTGCTCTACACCGCTATACGGGCACGGTGCTCTACACCGCTATACGGGCACGGTGCTCTACACCGCTATACGGGCACGGTGCTCTACACCGCTATACGGGCACGGTGCTCTACACCGCTATACGGGCACGGTGCTCTACACCGCTATACGGGCACGGTGCTCTACACCGCTATACGGGCACGGTGCTCTACACCGCTATACGGGCACGGTGCTCTACACCGCTATACGGGCACGGTGCTCTACACCGCTATACGGGCACGGTGCTCTACACCGCTATACGGGCACGGTGCTCTACACCGCTATACGGGCACGGTGCTCTACACCGCTATACGGGCACGGTGCTCTACACCGCTATACGGGCACAGTGCTCTACACCGCTATACAGGCACAGTGTTCTACACCGCTATACAGGCACAGGAAATAGCTGATTTTAACATGATTTCTCACGAATAAATTCAGATGGAATGTCTCTAATTTCTAGTGATAATGTTAATAAGAAGGTGCGTCGTGTCTTCTCTCCTGTCCCCGCGGATTCTCCACTTCTCAGGATCTGTAATTCACATTTTTCCTCAGGTCCAACACAGGAAGAATGGCCAATGATGAAAATGTCGCCCGTCTGAGACGCAGCTTTCGGGAGGGGAAGACAAGACCCTTACAGTTCAGGATGTCACAGCTGGAAGCCCTGAGCAGATTCCTGGAAGAAAATAAGGAGCCGATAATGGAGAGTCTGAAAAAGGACCTGAGCAAGGTGAGAGCTGTGCACAGGTCACATCCAAAGCAGCACGCAAACCTCAGGAACCTGCTGCTGGGATGGTGTAAAGGAGTGGGGTGGGTGAAGTGCTAGAGGTTCTCCGTCACAGGTCACATCCAAAGCAGTAACCAATCTCCATACAGTGTAGAAACATTGTCATACAGTGTAGATATATCATCATTATACAGTGTAGATATATCATCATTATACAGTGTAGATATATCACCATCATACAGTGTAGATATATCACCATCATACAGTGTAGATATATCACCATCATACAGTGTAGATATATCATCATTATACAGTGTAGATATATCATCATTATACAGTGTAGATATATCATCATTATACAGTGTAGATATATCATCATTATACAGTGTAGATATATCACCATCATACAGTGTAGATATATCATCATTATACAGTGTAGATATATCATCATCATACAGTGTAGATATATCATCATTATACAGTGTAGATATATCATCATCATACAGTGTAGATATATCACCATCATACAGTGTAGATATATCATCATTATACAGTGTAGATATATCATCATTATACAGTGTAGATATATCATCATCATACAGTGTAGATATATCACCATCATACAGTGTAGATATATCATCATCATACAGTGTAGATATATCACCATCATACAGTGTAGATATATCACCATCATACAGTGTAGATATATCATCATACAGTGTAGATACATCATCATACAGTGTAGATACATCATCATACAGTGTAGATATATCATCATACAGTGTAGATACATCATCATACAGTGTAGATACATCATCATACAGTGTAGATACATCATCATACAGTGTAGATATACCATCGCCATACAGTGTAGATATACCATCGCCATACAGTGTAGATATACCATCGCCATACAGTGTAGATATACCATCATTATACAGTGTAGATATACCATCATCATACAGTGTCGATATATCATCATTATACAGTGTCGATATATCATCATCATACAGTGTCGATATACCATTGCCATACAGTGTAGATATATCACCATCATACAGTGTAGATATATCACCATCATACAGTGTAGATATATCACCATCATACAGTGTAGATATATCACCATCATACAGTGTAGATATATCACCATCATACAGTGTAGATATACCATCGCCATACAGTGTATATATACCATCGCCATACAGTGTATATATACCATCATCATACAGTGTAGATATACCATCGCCATACAGTGTATATATACCATCATCATACAGTGTAGATATACCATCGCCATACAGTGTAGATACATCATCGTCGTCATACAGTGTAGATATACCATCGCCATACAGTGTAGATATACCATCGCCATACAGTGTAGATATACCATCGCCATACAGTGTAGATACACCATCGCCATACAGTGTAGATATACCATCGCCATACAGTGTAGATATACCATCGCCATACAGTGTAGATATACCATCGCCATACAGTGTAGATATACCATCGCCATACAGTGTAGATATACCATCGCCATACAGTCTGGATATACCATCGCCATACAGTGTAGATATACCATCGCCATACAGTGTAGATATACCATCGCCATACAGTCTGGATATACCATCGCCATACAGTGTAGATATACCATCGCCATACAGTCTGGATATACCTTGGCCATACAGTGTAGATATACCATCGCCATACAGTGTAGATATACCATCGCCATACAGTGTAGATATACCATCATTATACAGTGTAGATACATCATCGTCGTCATACAGTGTAGATATACCATCGCCATACAGTGTAGATATACCATCGCCATACAGTGTAGATATACCATCGCCATACAGTCTGGATATACCATCGCCATACAGTGTAGATATACCATCGCCATACAGTGTAGATATACCATCGCCATACAGTCTGGATATACCATCGCCATACAGTGTAGATATACCATCGCCATACAGTCTGGATATACCTTGGCCATACAGTGTAGATATACCATCGCCATACAGTGTAGATATACCATCGCCATACAGTGTAGATATACCATCATTATACAGTGTAGATACATCATCGTCGTCATACAGTGTAGATATACCATCGCCATACAGTGTAGATATACCATCGCCATACAGTGTGGATATACCATCGCCATACAGTGTGGATATACCATCGCCATACAGTGTGGATATACCATCACCATATAGTGTAGATATACCATTGCCATACAGTGTAGATATACCATCGCCATACAGTGTAGATATACCATCGCCATACAGTCTGGATATACCATCGCCATACAGTCTGGATATACCATCGCCATACAGTGTAGATATACCATCGCCATACAGTGTAGATATACCATCGCCATACAGTGTGGATATACCATCGCCATACAGTGTGGATATACCATCGCCATACAGTGTGGATATACCATCACCATATAGTGTAGATATACCATTGCCATACAGTGTAGATATACCATCGCCATACAGTGTAGATATACCATCGCCATACAGTCTGGATATACCATCGCCATACAGTCTGGATATACCATCGCCATACAGTGTAGATACACCATCGCCATACAGTGTAGATATACCATCGCCATACAGTCTGGATATACCATCGCCATACAGTGTAGATACACCATCGCATACAGTGTAGATATACCATCGCCATACAGTGTAGATATACCATCGCCATACAGTGTAGATATACCATCATTATACAGTGTAGATATACCATCGCCATACAGTGTAGATATACCATCGCCATACAGTGTAGATATACCATCATTATACAGTGTAGATATACCATCGCCATACAGTGTAGATATACCATCGCCATACAGTGTAGATATACCATCGCCATACAGTGTAGATATACCATCGCCATACAGTGTAGATATACCATCGCATACAGTGTAGAAATATTACCGTCATCCAGTGCATCCCCGAGTGCTTCCCACCAGGAAGGGAGAATCGGGTGGATTCGGTGACCGCTGTTCCTCATTTTGCAGCCGCCATTTGAAGTGGAGATATCGGAGCTGAGTCTGGTGAGAAGTGAGATTAACCTGGCGCTCAACAACCTGGGCTACTGGATGAAGGATGAGCCTGTGTCCAAGAATATGGTGAGTCCACAGCTTCATACCAAGCAGGAGCCATGTCCACCACACTAAGAGGAATGTTTGCAGGCCATCCCTCACGTGTCCACACTGTGGGAAGCTACTCAGATGAGGGGAGGACAGAGACATGGAGGTACAGAGTTAGTGCATGTGTCGGCTTATGACCTCGATTGCAATGAGGGAGACCTTAACTGCATGGACTTGGGAGGAATGTCCTCAACCATAAATGTAAACGATAAGATGACCTCAACTGCGTAAAACAGGGTGATGTCTTTATCCATAAGAGCAAACCGAACAGATGTCCTCAGCCACACAGACTGGGGGGATTACCTAAACTGCATAGGATGGGGGGGTGTCTTCAACCAAAACGGCAAGCATGGAGATGCCATGAATGAAATCCTAACACTGCAGGTGTAGATACAGAACTTTATAGTACGCTGGAGTTCTTCAGTCCTGGACTTCACACTTCTCCACTGTGTTCTAGGATCTGGATGGTCATTTTAACATATTAAAATTTTAGTATTTTTGACTGAAGCAATGTCGCCTTTCAGTGAGTGGCACTCATCATCCAGCGTGGTTGGCCTGGTCAGGCTTGTGAGGTCCACCTGGGCAAGGTGGACAATGTCATCCATGTGTTAACCATTAGCTGCAGGCAAAAACCTTGGAGCTGTAGACATTAAGGGTCTGTATGAATTGGGGGTCTCCTGGGGTCTCTGTGTAGGTGATCCTTGTTTCAGCTTTTCTAAAAGACAACATCAATTGGCAGAAAGGTCAAGGGTCTGTGTTTTTCAGTGTCCTAAGTCTCTCTGACAAATACTTTAGCACCAGAAGCTGACCACGCTGGCATGGGTGAACAATGTGCCAAGCTTCCAAAGCTTAACGTTGGTATCGAGTTACAGACGGGTTAACAGGATGTTGGCACTCACTTGATCTGTACTTGAGACCTAGGCTCATGCTTCATGTGATCAGAACCTTGATCTGAAGCTGCAGAGATATTCCAGCCAATCCTCTCCTACAATGCTCCCCCCCCTCCAGTGTCCTGGAGCTTGTGAGCGAAGGGGGGGGGGGGGGGGCATTGTCGCTCTCTATGCAGCGTGCATAATAAAAAATAGCACAACCTGCTCCAATGGATGCCATACACTATGTTCATCCATGCTAGTAGAAAAGATGGAGCCATCAATGGCATGGACCAACATGCGATGGGCACCAGAGCCACGTGTAAGGCAGATCAGGCCACATTTATCATGCATGAGTGATTGGTTAGGATCGGACTCCTGGGATCTCAGGAATCACTAGAAGGTGGGTGATGACACCCCACTGTGTACACTAATGATGAGAAGAGCATTGGGTGGGGTTTGACTTCTAGGACCCCACGAATCACTAGAAGGTGGGTGATGACACCCCAATGTACACAATGAAGATGAGAGTAGCACTGGGTGGGTTCTGACTGCTGGAAGCCCAGGAATCACTAGAAGGTGGGTGATGACACCCCACTGTACACACTGAAGATGAGAGGAGCACTGGGTGGGGTCTGACTGCTGGGACCCCACGAATCACTAGAAGGTGGGTGATGACACCCCACTGTACACACTGAAGATGAGAGGAGCACTGGGTGGGGTCTGACTGCTGGGACCCCACGAATCACTAGAAGGTGGGTGATGACACCCCACTGTACACACTGAAGATGAGAGGAGCACTGGGTGGGGTCTGAGTGCTGGGACCCCACGAATCACTAGAAGGTGGGTGATGACACCCCACTGTACACACTGAAGATGAGAGGAGCACTGGGTGGGGTCTGAGTGCTGGGACCCCACGAATCACTAGAAGGTGGGTGAAGACACCCCAATGTACACAATGAAGATGAGAGGAGCACTGGGTGGGGTCTGAGTGCTGGGACCCCCAAATCACTAGAAGATGGGTGATGACACCCCACTGTGCACACTGAAGATGAGGGGCATAGGGTACCATCCATTATAGTGTACAGTTATAAGGGGACCCCTAAATTACACAGGATATCCCAAAGTGTCTCAGGAAAATTACAGGGTGGAGGGGGTGCTGGTAGATCACTGCGCTGTGTATTCTGGTGGAAATGGGCACTATGGGACCAGTAGCTGTATACTGGCCCCCGGGAGATGAGCAGGGACGCATATACCGCAATGTAGTGCCTGTCCTGGGAGTCCTAGTAAGGTTAGTCCTCCACATACCTGTAACATGTTTTGACCAATCACCTTGCTATAGTCTGCAATATGAAATTATTGCTGATGGTCTCCTTCTTCATCCAGGTCACAGTCATGGACACTGCTTTTATCCGGAAAGAGCCATTTGGAGTGGTTCTCATCATTGCACCCTGGAATTACCCTGTGCATCTCTCTCTCATCCCTCTTGTTGGGGCGATTGCTGCAGGTTAGTACCTACCTCTTTGGCTCTGACCATGACCTCAACATCTCTGTATTCCCATATATAGTGACAGAAGCCAGAACCTCCTGCATCAACATCGAGCCTAGTTTTATACAAAAACGTAGACAGAACCGGGACAATGTCACAGATAGTGGTGGGCTCCAGTAGTCCAGGTTGGAAATGATTGGGATCTGGATCAGAGATGTAGCAGTATCAGGAGAAAACACTTGCTGTGGTGAAGCACCAGATCTGTCGAAGCGCAATTTTACCCCTCCATTTTCTCTCTGTACATCAGCTGCTCTCTCCTTCCCTCGCCCTTAGACTCTTTCATCCCCTCACCCTCAGAGTGGCGATTAGGATGATCCTTCCTGGATCAATTTGCTGCCTCGCTGCCCCACTTATTGTCTTCAGAACTACCCCCACAGACTGTAACATCCCGACAGACAGCCCTATCTCCCCGTCTGCCTCGCTACCTCACTTATTGTCTTCAGAACTACCCCCACAGACTGTAACATCCCGACAGACAGCCCTATCTCCCCGTCTGCCTCGCTGCCCCACTTATTGTCTTCAGAACTACCCCCACAGACTGTAACATCCCCACAGACAGCCCTATCTCCACGGCTGCCTCGCTGCCCCACTTATTGTCTTCAGAACTACCCCCACAGACTGTAACATCCCCACAGACAGCCCTATCTCCCCGGCTGCCTCGCTGCCCCACTTATTGTCTTCAGAACTACCCCCACAGACTGTAACATCCCCACAGACAGCCCTATCTCCCCGTCTGCCTCGCTGCCCCACTTATTGTCTTCAGAACTACCCCCACAGACTGTAACATCCCCACAGACAGCCCTATCTCCCCGTCTGCCTCGCTACCTCACTTATTGTCTTCAGAACTACCCCCACAGACTGTAACATCCCCACAGACAGCCCTATCTCCCCGTCTGCCTCGCTGCCTCACTTATTGTCTTCAGAACTACCCCCACAGACTGTAACATCCCGACAGACAGCCCTATCTCCCCGGCTGCCTCGCTGCCCCACTTATTGTCTTCAGAACTACCCCCACAGACTGTAACATCCCCACAGACAGCCCTATCTCCCCGTCTGCCTCGCTGCCCCACTTATTGTCTTCAGAACTACCCCCACAGACTGTAACATCCCCACAGACAGCCCTATCTCCCCGGCTGCCTCGCTGCCCCACTTATTGTCTTCAGAACTACCCCCACAGACTGTAACATCCCGACAGACAGCCCTATCTCCCCGGCTGCCTCGCTGCCCCACTTATTGTCTTCAGAACTACCCCCACAGACTGTAACATCCCCACAGACAGCCCTATCTCCCCGTCTGCCTCGCTGCCTCACTTATTGTCTTCAGAACTACCCCCACAGACTGTAACATCCCCACAGACAGCCCTATCTCCCCGTCTGCCTCACAGCTTCTATCTCTACCCTCCTCTCTTGGACTTTCACAAGTTTCAAACTCTCAGATGCATAAAGACGGTAACATACTTGACCTGGTCTTCTTCCTGCTCTGCTTCTGACTTTACTACCTCTCCTCTTCTACTCTGACCACAACCTTCTCTCCTTCACCGTCACAAGTCCTCATCCATCTTGGCATGCTCCTACTTATCACACACTCACAAATCTATGTGTCATTGACACTATGAAACTTACAGACTCTACAGTCATCACTGTCTTTCATATCTTGTCCTGAACTGGCTTCCAAACACTATAATACCACCCTCAGAAGAGCCCTGGATGAAGTAGTGCCCCTAACCTCCAAACAGAGATGAAAGAAACAGGGCTTAGACCTCAAACTCACTTCTTCCTGCGATGCCCAAGAAGTGTCGAATGCCTATGGAGAAAAACTTGCACACCATAAGATTTGGTTTTCAGTACCATCTCTATGCCAATGACGCCTAATCTGTGTTGTACTGCAGGACACCACTGACTGTCCAGTGTCTCAAACATAATGTCCTCTCTCTATCTGAAACTGAATCTTACAAAAATTGAAGTACAGATGTTTTCGTCTGCTAAACTACCTAAACCTGATATTTCCATCTCAGTGCTTGGCACTACCATCATACCTAGGAGGACGCCTGCAGTGGGTGTTATGTTTTACACTGATATTTCCTTTACTCCCTTATATTCAAACTCTTGCTCATTGTTGCCCTGATCCATTCCAGTTTGCTTTACTGTAACTCATTACTAATTGGTCTGCCCCTCACCAGACTCTCCCCTCTCCGATCTATCCGGAATGCAGCAGGCAGGCTCATCTATCTGTCTAACCGCTACTTCCATGCTTCCGCAATGTGCCAGTGCTCTCCACAGTGCTGCACCCCCTACATCTCCTCCTCATCTCTGTCTACCATCCTACCTGTACTCTCCACAGTGCTGCACCCCTACATCTCCTCCTCATCTCTGTCTACCATCCTACCTGTACTCTCCACAGTGCTGCACCCCCTACATCTCCTCCTCATCTCTGTCTACCATCCTACCTGTACTCTCCACAGTGCTGCACCTCCTACATCTCCTCCTCATCTCTGTCTACTATCCTACCTGTACTCTCCACAGTGCTGCACCTCCTACATCTCCTCCTCATCTCTGTCTACCATCCTACCTGTACTCTCCACAGTGCTGCACCTCCTACATCTCCTCCTCATCTCTGTCTACCATCCTACCTGTACTCTCCACAGTGCTGCACCTCCTACATCTCCTCCTCATCTCTGTCTACCATCCTACCTGTGCTCTCCACAGTGCTGCACCCCTACATCTCCTCCTCATCTCTGTCTACCATCCTACCTGTACTCTCCACAGTGCTGCACCCCGTACATCTCCTCCTCATCTCTGTCTACCATCCTACCTGTACTCTCCACTGTGCTGCACCCCCTACATCTCCTCCTCATCTCTGTCTACCATCCTACCTGTACTCTCCACAGTGCTGCACCCCTACATCTCCTCCTCATCTCTGTCTACCATCCTACCTGTACTCTCCACAGTGCTGCACCCCCTACATCTCCTCCTCATCTCTGTCTACCATCCTACCTGTACTCTCCACAGTGCTGCACCTCCTACATCTCCTCCTCATCTCTGTCTACTATCCTACCTGTACTCTCCACAGTGCTGCACCTCCTACATCTCCTCCTCATCTCTGTCTACCATCCTACCTGTACTCTCCACAGTGCTGCACCTCCTACATCTCCTCCTCATCTCTGTCTACCATCCTACCTGTACTCTCCACAGTGCTGCACCTCCTACATCTCCTCCTCATCTCTGTCTACCATCCTACCTGTGCTCTCCACAGTGCTGCACCCCTACATCTCCTCCTCATCTCTGTCTACCATCCTACCTGTACTCTCCACAGTGCTGCACCCCCTACATCTCCTCCTCATCTCTGTCTACCATCCTACCTGTACTCTCCACAGTGCTGCACCCCGTACATCTCCTCCTCATCTCTGTCTACCATCCTACCTGTACTCTCCACAGTGCTGCACCCCTACATCTCCTCCTCATCTCTGTCTACCATCCTACCTGTACTCTCCACAGTGCTGCACCCCCTACATCTCCTCCTCATCTCTGTCTACCATCCTACCTGTACTCTCCACAGTGCTGCACCTCCTACATCTCCTCCTCATCTCTGTCTACCATCCTACCTGTACTCTCCACAGTGCTGCACCCCTACATCTCCTCCTCATCTCTGTCTACCATCCTACCTGTACTCTCCACAGTGCTGCACCTCCTACATCTCCTCCCTCATCTCTGTCTACCATCCTACCTGTGCTCTCCTCAGTGCTGCACCTCCTACATCTCCTCCTCATCCCTGTCTACCATCCTACCTGTGCTCTCCACAGTGCTGCTCCTCCTACATCTCCTCCTCATCTCTGTCTACCACCCTACCTGTGCTCTCCACAGTGCTGCACCTCCTACATCTCCTCCTCATCTCTGTCTACCATCCTACCTGTGCTCTCCACAGTGCTGCACCTCCTACATCTCCTCCTCATCTCTGTCTACCATCCTACCTGTGCTCTCCACAGTGCTGCTCCTCCTACATCTCCTCCTCATCTCTGTCTACCACCCTACCTGTGCTCTCCACAGTGCTGCACCCCCTACATCTCCTCCTCATCTCTGTCTACCATCCTACCTGTACTCTCCACAGTGCTGCACCCCCTACATCTCCTCCTTATCTCTGTCTACCATCCTACCTGTACTCTCCACAGTGCTGCACCCCTACATCTCCTCCTCATCTCTGTCTACCATCCTACCTGTACTCTCCACAGTGCTGCACCTCCTACATCTCCTCCTCATCTCTGTCTACCATCCTACCTGTGCTCTCCACAGTGCTGCACCCCCTACATCTCCTCCTCATCTCTGTCTACCATCCTACCTGTACTCTCCACAGTGCTAAACCTTCTACATCTCCCCCTCATCTCTGTCTACCATCCTACCTGTGCTCTCCACAGTGCTGCACCCCTACATCTCCTCCTCATCTCTGTCTACCATCCTACCTGTACTCTCCACAGTGCTGCACCTCCTACTTCTCCTCCTCATCTCTGTCTACCATCCTACCTGTGCTCTCCACAGTGCTGCACCTCCTACATCTCCTCCTCATCTCTGTCTACCATCCTACCTGTACTCTCCACAGTGCTGCACCTCCTACATCTCCCCCTCATCTCTGTCTACCATCCTACCTGTGCTCTCCACAGTGCTGCACCCCCTACATCTCCTCCTCATCTCTGTCTACCATCCTACCTGTACTCTCCACAGTGCTGCATCTCCTACATCTCCTCCTCATCTCTGTCTACCATCCTACCTGTACTCTCCACAGTGCTGCATCTCCTACATCTCCTCCTCATCTCTGTCTACCATCCTACCTGTGCTCTCCACAGTGCTGCACCCCCTACATCTCCTCCTCATCTCTGTCTACCATCCTACCTGTACTCTCCACAGTGCTGCACCCCCTACATCTCCTCCTCATCTCTGTCTACCATCCTACCTGTACTCTCCACAGTGCTTCACTGTCTACATCTCCTCCTCATCTCTGTCTACCATCCTACCTGTTCTCTCCACAGTGCTGCACCCCCTACATCTCCTCCCTCATCTCTGTCTACCATCCTACCTGTTCTCTCCACAGTGCTGCACCCCCTACATCTCCTCCCTCATCTCTGTCTACCATCCTACCTGTACTCTCCACAGTGATGCACCCCCTACATCTTCTCCTCATCTCTGTCTACCATCCTACCTGTACTCTCCACAGTGCTGCACCCCCTACATCTCCTCCTCATCTCTGTCTACCATCCTACCTGTGCTCTCCACAGTGCTGCACCGCCTCCATCTCCTCCTCATCTCTCTCTACCATCCTTCCTGTGCTCTCCACAGTGCTGCACCCCCTACATCTCCTCCTCATCTCTGTCTACCATCCTACCTGTACTCTCCACAGTGCTGCACCCCCTACATCTCCTCCTCATCTCTGTCTACCATCCTACCTGTACTCTCCACAGTGCTGCACCCCTACATCTCCTCCTCATCTCTGTCTACCATCCTACCTATACTCTCCACAGTGCTGCACCTCCTACATCTCCTCCTCATCTCTGTCTACCATCCTACCTGTACTCTCCACAGTGCTGCACCCCCTACATCTCCTCCTCATCTCTGTCTACCATCCTACCTGTACTCTCCACAGTGCTGCACCCCTACATCTCCTCCTCATCTCTGTCTACCATCCTACCTATACTCTCCACAGTGCTGCACCCCCTACATCTCCTCATCTCTGTCTACCATCCTACCTGTACTCTCCACAGTGCTGCACCTCCTACATCTCCTCCTCATCTCTGTCTACCATCCTACCTGTGCTATGGAGTGTGTGAGACAGTGAGGGGCATGAGGGCCCTCAGGGTGTGAGGAAGTAAAGTGCATGAAAGAGCAGAGGGAACAGAGGCATAAAAAAGCACAGGGAGTGAGAGATTGGAGGCCATGATGAGATGTAGGACATGAGGCAGCTGAAAATGTGAGGGAGAGAGGAATGTGAGGGAGTGAAGAGCATGTTGGAGCAGAGAGTGCAGAGGGTGTGAGAGAGCAAAGCGGAAGAAGGAACAGAGGATATGAGGAAGTGTAGAGCGTGAGGACATAGTGTGTGTGAGGAAGAAAAGAGAAAGAGGAAACAGAGGATGTGAGGAAGTGTAGAGCATGGGGGCACAAACTTGAGGGAGTGGAGAGTGTGAGTGCAAATTGGATGTGAGGGAGCAGCAGGCATGAGGGAGTGGAGAGCGTGAGCACAGAGGGTGTGAGGGTGCAGAAGGCATGAGGGAGTGGAGAGTGTGAGAGCACAGTGGGTATGAGGGAGCAGAAGGCATGAGGGAGTGGTGACCGTGAGATAACAGAGCAAAATACATGAGGAAGTGGTGAGCTTAAGGGCACAGAGGGTGTGAGGGCGCAAAGAGCAGAAAGTAGCAGAGGATGTGAGGGAGTGGAGAGCGTGAGGGCACAGATGGTGTGAGGGAGTGGAGAGCGTGAGGGCACAGATGGTGTGAGGGAGTGGAGAGCGTGAGGGCACAGATGGTGTGAGGGAGCATAAGACATGAGAGAGTGTAGAATGTGAGGGCACAGAGGGTGTGAGGGAATAAAGAGTATGAAGGAGCAGAGGATGTGAGGAAGTGGAGAGTGTGAGGGAAAAGAGGCTGTTAGGGAGCAGAAGGCATGAGGGAGTGGAGAGCTTGAGGACACAGAGGGTGTGAGGGAGCATAAGACATGAGAAAGCGTAGAATGTGAAGGCACAGAGGGTGTGAGGGAGCAGAAGGCATGAGGGAATGGAGGGTGTGAGGGAGCAGATTGAATGAGGGAGTGGAGAATGGGAGGGAGCAAAAAACATGAGGGAGTGGAGAGCTTGAGGGCACAGAGGGTGTGAGGAAACATAAGACATGAGAGAGTGTAGAGTCTGAGGGAGCAGATTGAATGAGGGAGTGGAGAACGTGAAAGAGCAAATGACATGAGGGTGTGGAGAGCGTGAGGGAGCAGAAGGCATGAGGGAGTAGAGAGTGTGAGAGCACAGAGCGTGTGAGGGAGCAGATTGAATGACGGAGTGGAAAACGCGAGGGAGCAAAAGACATGACGGAGTGGAGAGCTTGAGGGCACAGAGGGTGTGAGGGAGCAAAGAGCAGAAAGGAGCAGAGGATGTGAGGGAGTGGAGAGCATGGGAGCACAGTGTGTGTGAGGGAGCAGAGAGACTTGAGGGAGTTGAGAGTGTGAGGGAACAGAGAGTGTGAGGGAGCAGAAGGCATGGGGGAGTAGAGCGTGATGGCACAGAGGGTGTGAGGGAGCAAAGAGCAGGAAGGAGCAGAGGATGTGAGGGAGTGGAGAGCATGGGAGCACAGTGTGTGTGAGGGAGCAGAGAGACTTGAGGGAGTTGAGTGTGTGAGGGAACAGAGAGTGTGAGGGAGCAGAAGGCATGGGGGTGTAGAGCGTGATGGCACAGAGGGTGTGAGGGAGCAAAGAGCAGGAAGGAGCAGAGGATGTGAGGGAGTGGAGAGCATGGGAGCACAGTGTGTGTGAGGGAGCAGAGAGACTTGAGGGAGTTGAGAGTGTGAGGGAACAGAGGGTAAGAGGAAGCAGAAGGCATGGGGGTGTGGAGCGTGATGGCACAGAGGGTGTGAGGGAGCAAAGAGCAGAAAGGAGCAGAGGATGTGAGGGAGTGGAGAGCATGGGAGCACAGTGTGTGTGAGGGAGCAGAGAGACTTGAGGGAGTCGAGAGTGTGGGGGAACAGAGGGTGTGAGGGAGCAGAAGGCATGGGGGTGTAGAGCGTGAGGGAACAGAGGGTGTGAGGGAGCAAAGAGCAGGAAGGAGCAGAGGATGTGAGGGAGTGGAGAGCATGGGAGCACAGTGTGTGTGAGGGAGCAGAGAGACTTGAGGGAGTCGAGAGTGTGAGGGAACAGAGGGTGTGAGGGAGCAGAAGGCATGGGGGAGTGGAGAGCGTGAGGGAACAGAGGGTGTGAGGGAGCAAAGAGCAGGAAGGAGCAGAGGATGTGAGGGAGTGGAGAGCATGGGAGCACAGTGTGTGTGAGGGAGCAGAAGACTTGAGGGAGTCGAGAGTGTGAGGGAACAGAGGGTAAGAGGGAGCAGAAGGCATGAGGGAGTGGAGAGCGTGATGGCACAGAGGGTGTGAGGGAGCAAAGAGCAGGAAGGAGCAGAGGATGTGAGGGAGTGGAGAGCATGGGAGCACAGTGTGTGTGAGGGAGCAGAAGACTTGAGGGAGTCGAGAGTGTGAGGGAACAGAGGGTAAGAGGGAGCAGAAGGCATGGGGGTGTGGAGAGCGTGAGGGAACAGAGGGTGTGAGGGAGCAAAGAGCAGGAAGGAGCAGAGGATGTGAGGGAGTGGAGAGCATGGGAGCACAGTGTGTGTGAGGGAGCAGAAGACTTGAGGGAGTCGAGAGTGTGAGGGAACAGAGGGTAAGAGGGAGCAGAAGGCATGAGGGAGTGGAGAGCGTGAGGGAACAGAGGGTGTGAGGGAGCAGAAAGCATGAAGGTGCATAGAGTCTGAAGGATTTAAGAGTCTATAATTCCTGTAAAGGAAGCAGATGTGGATCTGCTAGGTCACTTAAATGGGGCTACTTCTTAGGGTGCTATTTAAGTCACCCTCCTGGTATTCATTCATTAACAGTGATGAGCGGCAGGGGCAATATTCGAATTTGTGATATTTTGCGAATATTCTTTATATATTCGCAAATTTGAGAATTTGTGATCTCCAGTCATTATTTTCTTGATTGCGAAAATCGGCAAACGGTAAATTTGTGATAAAAATTTTGCGATACGAAAATTTGCGATAAACACTACTCCCAAAGTCAAAGATATTGCAGCCTTCTCATTGGCCCACAAGCAAGAAGCAGTGAGGGATCATGGGTACTGATGAATATCTAGAGTATTCGCAAAGTGCCAATATAAGACTCCACTGCATGGGTAACTACTAGGCTGCTACATCCTAGAATAGTCTCTGTTTAAGTGACTACTGCTGCATGGGGGTCAAAAGACACTGTTGTGGAGCACTGTGAGATCAGGCAAAACTGTAATCAGAGACAGGCTGAAGTCAGGGCATTCAGAGTACGTGCAATCCAATAAACAGTCCAAGATCCAGGAGTTCAGTGCAGATCAGGCAGAGAAGAGTCAACGCTATAGGTCAGCCAAAAGTCGGTACACGGTACAGGCAAGTAAGCTACTAGCACATTACATCCTATTTGCTCAGGCACCTTTTCACAGGGTTAACTGTCTTAAATACCCCACGATGGCAAGCCATTGACTGGGGAGCAGGGTGCTGATGCACTGGCCCTTTAAGACCCAGAAAGAATGTGCCTTATGGGTAGTGAGAGGCATTGCCAGCACGAAACAGGCATCAGCTATGTGAAGATGTGAAAATTACACGCTGGTGTGTCCGGGCGGCTGGAGAGGTGGAACGTCAGAGTGTGCAAGCAAAGTGTTGGGGCATGCCCAATGGAAGGAGTGGAGCAGCAGTGGGCAAGCACTGCCTCCATGAAATCTTGTCCAGTTAGGACTTTGAATCCTGATTTTTTTTCTTTATAGTAAAGTATCTAATTACTATGAAATTTTACCAAAAGACTATCCCCTTGAGAAGATTCAGTGGCCAGGTTTAGGGAGGCCCCAATGTTACGCTAGTTCCCCCGATCACCGTCAAGGTGTCACCATGGTTTCTGCTCTCTTAAGGGATGGTAAAGCATGGTGCACCCCAATAGTCTAGAGAGTAAAGGTCTGCAGTAACAGTGAGCTTCTTTACTGGAGGAATTCAAGTGCAAAACAAAACAGGTGAGGTGTAGGGCTGGCTTCTCCAGTCTCCTCCCTGGCAGAATAAAGGTTTGATGCTGAGGAAAGGCCTGAGCTAGCTGTCCCTCTCTGTCTCACAAGGCTAGGTAGGGTGGCGTGGCACTCTTGTCCT
The DNA here is from genome assembly GCF_014858855.1 of Bufo gargarizans. Classification (NCBI taxonomy): domain Eukaryota; kingdom Metazoa; phylum Chordata; class Amphibia; order Anura; family Bufonidae; genus Bufo; species Bufo gargarizans. The sequence continues at coordinate 559,261 of NC_058082.1, read as the reverse complement.
GGTTATGTGGATGCTGGGGTTGTGGGTTCCTAGCCCTCAGTAGTATCAATATAGAAACTTCAGCACTCCAGGGAATATTGCAAAACCCATGGTGTGGATACACATGTCTACCAGCTCAACAGATTTCCCATGCTTGCTCCTAATTCTCCACTGGCAACTTGTGTTTGAAAAAGGTCAGAATTGACCGAAACGTCACACTGTCACTTTAAGTTGCCTTGCATAAGAAAAACAAAAAAATAAATACATCTCTATATCACCATATTCACTGGAGTGCCAAAGTTTCTCAGAAGGCTGGTATCCTGGTCAAGGCCCATGGTTTGTAGCTCAGTAGTCCGGGTTGCTCCTTGGTGACCCATTGTCCGTGGCTCAGCGTCCCCATCTCAGCCTCTTCTGGTCACAGAACACTAGGGGCTCTGACTGCTCTACTTATACACAGTTTTTGCTAGACTAGAACCTTCTAGCGGGAGGGTGGAGCGGAGAAGCTCAGCACAAACAGATACAATGTTACACTTTCCGTCTCTCATAGACTTACATTACTGCTTCAATGGTACTCAATGGTAATGACACTGCAGGTTTTCCAGACAAAAACAAATTTCCAGAGGTAACAACAGAGCTAAAACCAGACATTCACAAGGTCAGGCTGTCTGCTTTTGGGAGTAAACAAGTCCGGGGTTTGCCCTCCATCCCTCTTTAAACTCTATGGCAGCTGTGGAAAATTACCAGGTTCCTATTCAAAGTCCAAAAAATCTTCTCAGTATTCATTAACCATTTCCACAGTGCCATGTAAATACAGTGATAATGAACAGGATACCTATCACAACATATCTATAAAATGCAGGTACACAGTATTAAACAATGCATATTAACCCTTTCAAGTGAAATAAAATAAGAAGTGAAGGGAAACGGGCAAATGTCCACAAATGTCCAAGTGTCAAAGTACTCCCTGCTCCAGGCCACTGACAAGCCCACGACTCATCTAGGCCACATTTCTTGTGACAGATTTGTAGTTCCGCCATATATTATGCATACTGGCCATTTTCTTTAAGAAAACCTTCCTCCCCTCGACTAGAAAAAACAACACCTCCCGTGCTTCCTTGATCAATACCCCCAGCCAATAGGGTAATCTCTAGAAGTAGGTGAGGAATTGGGCTACTGGAGAACTGTGTCGGGATCGAACCTCATACTGGGGAGAATTGTTAATAATATATAAATAATATAGATAAGAGTATGAATGGTTCTTCTTGGTATTATTGCGTCTAATTGAATAATGCGAACAATGATAATAAAACTATAAAGTGTTACTAATAGAAATCCAATAATAAATAATATATGATGATTGTTCGCGCTCTTATTTCTAATAGCTGATGTGATCCTTGTTACTTCTGATATTCGTTATTGTTCTGCAGGTAACTGTGTGGTGGTGAAGCCGTCGGAGATCAGTGAGAACACGGAGAAGCTGCTTGCTGACAGTCTTCCGCGTTATCTGGACAAGGTTGTTGCTTAGTTTGATGTTGCTGTTGCATTTCTCTCATTGTTTGCTGTGCCCCCTCTAGCATGTGCTTTCTGTATCGCTCCGACCACTGCTCACCCCACGTGTATATACCATAGGTCACAAATAACACAGAAATATGCAAAAATCAAGAGTTTGGATACTGTGAGTGACTCTTGGGACACAGTCAGGGGCGCACCACCAATGAGGCCAGATCAGGCAGCACCAGGTAGGGGCAAGAGGGGGGCAGAGGAAGGGCCATGGGCAATGAGCACTTTCATTGTGGCAAAGGGGCTCAGTTAAGAAATTGGCATGGGGGGCACCTCCCCGAGGCATGAAATCATCCCACACATCAGCGGATGCCTATTGCTGGGTAAACCATGAACTGAACTTTATTGACACACACACATCAAGTTTATACAGCGCACATAACTCCTCCCCCAGTATCCTGGGAGATAATTGAGTGACAACATAAGCCCCGCCCCATGTGTCACATCCTTAGTTGGCTGTGGTAAGACTGTGAGAAGAGTCTAACAGTGTTCATGATGGAGGGCATAATACAGGGCTCTCCTTCACACTGCTCCCTCCTTGCTGACAGCTCCGGCAGACACAGATGGACCCTTTTCGGGTAGACTTAGGGCTGTCCGGGTAGCCCCTGAGATACTTAAGCTGCCAACTCCATTTGCCTAGACAGGCCATCCGCATTCCCGTTCAGCTTGCCAAGCCAGTAGTGTATAGTGAAGTCGTACGGTTGTAAAGCTAGACTCCACCTGGGAAGACGGGTGTTATCCCCTGCAACTCGGTTGAGCCAGACTAAGGGATTGTGGTCGGTGATGAGGGTGACTGCACGGCCATAGAGATAAGGTGTCAGTCTTTTCAGTGCCCAGACGAGAGCTAGGCACTCTTTTTCGAGCTGCATAACTGACCTCCCTGGGCAATAGTTTCCGGCTCAGATAGGCTACTGTGTGCTCCCCTCTGTCCTCTCCGACCTGGCTTAACACTGTCCCCAGTCCAAACATGGAAGCATCTGTGTGAACGATAAAACGTTTATTAGGATCAGGGGCAGCGAGAACAGGTGCATTTACAAGAGCTTGCTTCAGGGTCTGGAAAGCTGTCTCACACTCCGGGGACCACAGGACCTGTCGGGGAGATGTTTTCTTCGTCAGGTCTGTCAAGGGTTTGGCCACATCACTATAGTCAGGGACAAAGTGTCTATAGTAACCGTCTGTCCCTAAAAAAGCCATAACTTGTGTCTTGGTACGGGGAGTGGGCCAATTGGCAACAGCCTCAATTTTAGCCGGCTCCGGTTGTTGTCTTCCACAACCTACCCTGTGTTCCAGATATTGAACTTCCGCCATACCAATGTGACACTTCTCGGGTTTCAAAGTCAAACCAGCTGCTCTGATCCTGTCAAATACGATCCCTATGTGTTCTAACTGGGCTTCCCATGAATCGCTAAAAATGTCGTCCATGTAGGCACGCGCAGAGTCCTGGAGCCCATCTAGGAGACGATCTACCATTCTTTGGAATGTAGCTGGGGCATTCTTAATCCAAAACGGCATGACCCTAAATTAATACAGGACGAACGGGGTGACGAAGGCGGATTTCGGAACAGCATCCTCGGCTAGTGGAATTTGCCAGTAGCCCTTGCATAATTCGATAGTAGTCAGATACTTCCCCCTAGCGATGCGGTCCAGCAGTTTGTGTACCCGGGGCATTGGGTAGGCGTCTGTAACAGTCTTATAATTTAGTCTCCGGTAATCTACACAGAAGCGGGTCGTACCGTCCCGCTTTGGCACTAGTACCACCGGTGAGGTGTAAGGGCTTTCCGAATGCTCAATGACTTCCAAACGGAGCATCTCCTTAATTTCCTTACGCATTCCTTCCCGGACCGCCACGGGGATGCGGTAGGGGGTTTGCCTCAACGGAGCCTGGCCTGGGGTCTCTACCCTGTGGGTCGCTAGTCTAGTGTATCTGGGCTCCTGAGAGAACGTGGCCTGTTTAGCTTTCAGAAGGGTGATCGCCTGTGTCCGCTCCTGCGGTCCCAGCCGTTCCCCCAAGTGTACCAACTATATGGCCCTTTCTCTCTGATCAATCCCTAGCAGATCAGGTAACGGTAAGTTATCCGTATCCTCAGAAGCTGGGGCACATACGGCCACCACTTCTTACTCTCTCCCTTTGTACTCCTTGAGCATGTTGATCCTCGTTCTCACAGCTGGAGACAGTGTACATAGTGTCACATATCTTCCCAATAATCTGGTATGGTCCCTGCCAGGCAGCCTGTAGTTTGTCATGCTGGATCGGTTTAAGTACCATAACCTTCTGTCCCAGTTGAAAACTACGGTATTGGGCCTTCCGGTCATACCATACCCGCTGGCGCCGCTGGGCCACCTGAAGGTTCTCGCGTACCATCTGAGTCAATGCCTTCATTCGGTCCCTCAATTCCAGCACATACGGTACCACCGGGGTCCCTGCCGATTCTCTGGCCCCCTCCCAATGCTCCCTAATTAGATCTATGGGTCCCCTCACTTACCTCCTGCATAGCAGCTCGAAGGGCGAGAATACCGTTGATTCCTGCGGCACATCCCTATAAGCAAAGAGGAGGTGAGGCAGGAACCATTCCCAGTCTCTGTAGGCGGCCGTGAACGTCTTCAGCATTTGCTTCAGAGTTCCATTAAATCGCTCACAGAGACCATTAGTAATGGGTTTTATCCCACAGATCTTCCATAGCTGATGTGTTACAGACGCTGTGAATTGGGTACCCTGGTCAGATAGAATTTATATGGGAAATCCTACTCTTGAGAATACCTTAACCAGGGCATCTGCTACTGTTTCAGCCTCAATATTGGGCACTGCTACCGCTTCAGGGTACCTAGTGGCGTAATACACTGTGGTCAGGATGTAACGTTTACCGGAGCGGCTAGGTTGAGCCAGGGGCCCTATTAAATCCACCGTTACCCGACTAAAGGGCTCTTCAATTATGGGCATGGGGATCATTTTGGCCCTAGGGTGGTCACCTATCTTGCCCACCCATTGGCATACTTCACAAGTTTGACAATACTGTCGGACATCATTGGAGATTCCTGGCCAGAAAAAATGTTGGGTCACCCGGATGCCCAAATGCCCAGCTAAGCGGATGTCGTGCCCAATTCTGAACAGCTCCTGCCTATACTTTTGGGGGATGACTAGCTGATATTTACGCTTGGGCCATGGGGCTTTTGTCCTAGAATCGGTTAGCCTATACAATCTGCTACCTTTCCATACATACTGCTCCCCCTCCAGTCCCCCTTGATCAGTTACAGCATTTTCCCTTTAGTAAGGTGGGGTCTCTCGCTACCTCTTTCCCAAAATCCTCAGGGGTGTCCCAGGATAGGGGCTCTACTGTCGCTGTTGGGAAAGTGAATCTTACCTGGGTTCCCAGAGTTTGTAAGGGGTCTTCTGAAGAACGACTCTGGGCTCTGGTAATTACAGTGTGCACCTCCTGGTTGGGTGTAGGCATAAAGACAGACGTAAGAGGACTCAAATCATTGCCAAGTATCACATCGGCGGCAAATCCTTCATGACCCCCACCTTTACTGTTCCAGACCCCAATCCAAATGAACCTGGGCAGTGGGGATTCTATAGACGACTCCCTCTGTCACCCGAACAGCAATAGATTTGCCTGTTGGCTCCTTGTTGTTATTGAGCAAATGTCTCTGAATCAATGTGATGGTGGCCCCTGTATCCCAGGGGCCTTGGACAGTTTGGCCATTAACCATCACCAGTTGACAGTGGTGTTGTCGTTTATCCTCACTGGCTGCCTGTACCGGATTAGCTTCATAAAGGAACCCCAGGGGTTCTTCTCAAGATAACTCCCGGGCCTCCCCAGTAGTTGGAACTGGGTAATCAAGTGAGCGGACTGCTGCCCTGGTGCTGGCACCTGACGGAGGGTTCCAGTTAGATCGGGGTTGTTCCAGTGGGCAGTCCCTACGGTAGTGTCCCACTTGCTTGCACCGGAAACAGCGAGGTCCAGTAGTCTGTGGAGGTCTATAGGCCGCTGCTGCAGGTCGCTGAAGTGGTTGACGGCTCCCTCCTGGTGGTTGTGTTGGGGCCTCGACCCGAAGTAGTTTTGGTTTGAGGGGAGGTTGTTCTGGCTTCCGGGCATCCGTGTATTCATCGGCCATCCTGGCCGCCTCTTGCAAGGTGAGAGGGTTATGGTCCCTCGCCCACTCCTTTGCATCTGGAGGGAGCAACGTTAGATTTGTTCCAGTAGTACCAGTTGTAATCATTCCTCCAGGGTGGTGGCCTGACAGTCATTCACCCAGTGGGTGGCTGCCCTATGCAACTGGCAAGCCCACTCTGTGTACGAGTCCGACTCTGCATTCCTGGAGTCTCTAAATTTCCTCCAGTACCCCTCTGGGGTCACTGCGTACCTGGCTAGGAGCTCCTCTTTTACTCGCTTATAGCTACTCAGGTCCTGATCAGGGATGGCTCTGAAAGCATCTGCTGCATTGCTAGATAGCTTTCCAGCTAAAATTGAAACCCATTCCCCCTCTGCTACCTTGTGCAGGGCACATTGTCTCTCGAAATGGGCCAAATATCCATCGATTTTGTTGGTGCGCTCCTCAAATGCTTTGAATGCACAAAAAGGAATTTCCCACAATTCGTGGTTAGCGCGGGAACAGTACGGTATAGCCGCTGTAGTTTTCTGGGCCTCCACAAGATGGATCTATAATTCCCTCTATTTGTTTGCATTTTCATTCGCACTATCAATGACGCGAAAAATAATCTAAGGCAAAGGATTCGGCCCAAACAGCGCTAGCCGTTCCCTTATTTCTCTGTCCACTTCACTTTCCTCTGTAAGCACAGCCGGGGTAACCGCAGCCATGCGCTCCTTATCCAGCTCCATTAGCTCGCTGATAATAAGATGCTTTGCTTTATTGCTGCCAGTACCTCCACGAACTTCCAGTAGTTCTTTCAACGTGTTGCGCTTGAGTTGGTTGTAGCAGCCTTCAATGCAAGCTTCTCCGGTTCCCGCCTCAGATTATGAAGCCATGGAAAAGAGATGATCCCACCACTGCCGCCAAATGTGACGGTCTGGTCAACTCCCACTGTCACGGGTCCCCTTTTTCCTGCCCGGATCGTAAATAATCCTGTCATGCGTACTCCCTCAGGCATGAAATCATCCCACACATCAGCTGAGGCCTATTGCTGGGTAAACTATGAACTGAACTCTATTGACACACACACATCAAGTTTATACAGAGCACATAACTCCTCTCCCAGTATCCTGGGAGATAATTGAGTGACAACACAAGCCGACCCCCTCCCCATGTGTCACATCCTTAGTTGGCTGTGGTACAACTGTGAACAAGAGTCAAACAGTCTTCATGATGGAGGGCATAATAAAGGGCTTTCCTTCACACTGCCGTACCATTTAGTCGAGTCTGATGTCATTAGGAAGCTAATGGCGTGTGCTAAGCCTTGTTGAAAGAATCATAACCAGCATTATTTCACCCAAAAAGTCATTCCTGACGTGTATGTACTCTCAGGTGACAATGTGGGATCCTCCCTTTGATTGTCGCTATGCGGTAAGGTTCTCGCCATGCTGGGCAACTGGAGCAGGCAGGGACAGTGCATGTCCTTGACGGCCCACTGGCAGTGACGAGTCAGCAGCCCGGCAACAAGGCCAGGTCCTACTGTTCCTCCCCACAATTGTCGGCCTGGCTCCCACACCAGGCACTTGTCCGCCTCCTTCTCCATGAACATGTTCCTGTCCACAACAGCAGCAGCACACACGGTCGCTCGCACTAACCCTCCTTCCTACCACATGTGTCAGGTCAAGCGTTGCCACGCCGTGTTGGAGCTGATTGGCCTGGGAGATAATAGCCACACCGGCAAGCAGTTACTAAACTAGATCAAGCAGCAAACATCCCACTGGCTGTCACTCGGCTGACTCCAACTAGGCAAGGTAGTAAGTTACTATAGATGCCAAATCCTGGCCACCCTGACCTCGGAGGAAATAATGCATGCTCCCTGCATGGCGTACGTCATCAACCTAGTGGTGCAGCACTTTCTAAATAAGTACACTGGCTTGTGCAAGGTGCTGGCAAAGTCCAGGAGACTGTCCAAGCATTTCAACCTCTCTCTTACGTGGCGAGAAAAGCTCTCCTGGACCTGCAGCGACAGAAGGGCCTGTCGCTTCACCGCTTTATCCGTGACGTGCCAACTTGCAGTAATTCAACATTGAACATGCCCAAGCGTCTGTACGAGCAGCAGAAAGCTATGAACAACTTTGTCATGCACCAGGCCACTTCAGCAGGGAGCATGTGTTGCTTTAAGGTCATGCAGCAGCAGCAGCTCAGCCGAGGAAGCACTTTGAAGAGGTCACAAAGTTTGTTGGCAGGGACAACTATGGCATGAACAACGTCATTCCCCTCATAGTTATGTTAGAACAGATGCTGACGCTCATGCAGCAGGCGACCATGGTGGAAGAAGAACAGCTGTCCACCCTATAGCTGTTGGGGACCCACAAGGAGAAACTATGGAGGAGGAGGATATGGAACAGTCACTGGAGGAGCAATTTATGATGATGGCACTGGCCAAGACACCCAATTGTCTCAGTGGGGGGGGGGGTAGAGTTGGAAAGAACTGGCTCCTTATGCACGCTTGCCAAAAAGGTGACCTGTATACCAGTCTGATGATTACTGGATAGCCATGCTTTTGGACCCATGCTATCAAAGCAAAATAGAAAACAGGAATGTTTTTATTTTGCTGAAAAGAAGACCAGGTTGCTTTATTACCAGGATACACTGTGTACAACGCTTGCCTCAGCCTCTATCGAGGAGACACCTGCTAGCATAAGCAGCAGCCATTCCAGTCTTAGGAATATGATGGAGCAGTTTATTCATGTACCGAACCTGGCTGACTCCTATCAGCAAACGGAGATGCACCACCCGAACAATTGGGTTCAGTCCTACCTGCCTCTAGCCTTTCTCTGGCACATACCCTGTTCCCTGACCCCAAGGACTTCTGGAGAGGCAAACTGGAACAGTGTCTGGAAATAGCCCAGTTTGCTCTCGCTGTTTTGTCTTGGCCAGAATCCAGTGTCATCTTGGAGAGGGTTTTCAGAATGGCAGAGGGCTTGGTGACTTCCAAAAGAATAAAGTTGTCCTCCACCAGTGTCCAAAACATCACTTTTGTCAAAATGAACAAGGCATGGATCTGTGAGGATTTTAAAACTCCCCCGGGTAATGTGCGGCGTGACACCCCCCCATGGTCAATCGGGTTCCAGTGTTTAGGAATGGCAAGTGGTATGTTGTGGCCCTAATAGTTTGTAGAAATGAAGAGGGTCACGGCACTCCAAAAGCTATTCAGTGTTTTTTATTACACCACAGATTCAGCAGCAACGTTTCGACAACAGTCTTTTTCAAGGTGACCCTCTTCATTTCTACTGGTATTTGTGGGGTTTCTGAGGCCGAGACCTGACGTCACGAGCACCGCCGCAAAGCCTCTTGAATGCAGTCAAGTAAGTGGTGCTGTCCTACCATCGTTTTTTGTTTGACCTAATAGTTTGTGTCACGGTGGATACTGTCCCTCCCCGGGGTTAGGCTCTGCAGCAACAACAAAGTTATAGTTGGTGGAATAAGTAGAGTCTAGACTTGGTGAAGTTTAACAGTTTTTACTGAATAAACTTGCAATGAACTTGTGTCATCCAAACAATACTTGATCTTTCTCTTGGCTCCAGCAGGCAAAGGGTAAACTGGCAGGTGAACTTGAATACTTTGTTTTATCTCTCTGCTGCTGTGCTAATCTCTGGCTTCAGTCTGGTTCCTATCCACTTCATTTACTGTTTCTTATGACAGTGAGGTATCCTGTGACCTGTTTTGCTGAGTAGGGTGTCTTTAGCACCTAAATCTTCCTCCACCCCCTCCCTTGGTAGGAAGCAAGACTAGCCCACTTCTGCCCAAAAGGTGGAGAATGGAATGGTAAGTTCCATTCTATCGAAAGTTACACTATGCCAGATATACTGCCACCTGCTGGACAACCAGGCACAGTGCATGCAATACAGCACATAAATGACATATTATTAACCAACAGTATAAGGGGAACTGGAATTAAATACACATTATTTGCTAACCATTAGGGACAGTAGCTAGGTGTAAGAATGGTAGTGCCCCATCTGGGATACTATAGATGCTAATGTGTATAAATACAGGTAGCATTCTTACCCTGTCGGGGCATAATTTTTCAATGCTTGCTCCCAACAAGCCACAGTTTTTTTTATCCCATCACATCATCTGCCCCTGATAAGGGACAATTTTTGGAAGCTTTGGAATATAAAAAAAGCAGAACTCATGTCCCGTCGTTGTGTGGTATCAAACACGCTGTATGTTAACGCTATCAGCCACGTGTTTCCCCACAGCCATGTATGGCAGCGTCACTCAGACATCATTTACTATTGCTGTCATTACATTCAAGAGCTTAAATTGGGGGAAGAGGGGGAGCAAAAAAATTGAAAATTAATAAATAAATAAAAAATATAAAAGACTAGAGAGAAAAAAAGTTCTAGGAGACCTCAGAGTTTCATACAGTGCCTTGAAAAAGTATTCATACCCCTTGAACTTTTCCACATTTTTTCACTTTACATCCACAAACTTAGATGTAACAGTGAGACGAAGATGAGACATGGTTTTCATGATCTATATACTGTATATAAAAAAGGACGTATGTGTGTGTGTGTGTGTATGTTCCGCCATCACTCCATCGGTTTCAATGAAACTTGGTGTACACATCCCTTGCTATCTGGAAAGAAATCTTGCGGGGTCTCAGCTCTCTAGGATGTACCGTTTCTGAGATATTCCCCAAAAATGACCTTTATTAGCCAATACAAGCCTGCAGGTCTTTCTCTTTATATCCCAGTTGCCATGCACACGGTCACATGACCCTTATCAGCCAATAGAAGCTCGCAGGCCCTTAGTCTTCACACACAGCTTTACTCCAGGTTTCCATAACAACCCGGCCACCCCAAGTCACACGACACACAGGTCACAACTACACTGCTACATACATGCATCTTGGATGGATTTTTTTGCGACTGTCGCAGTATGTCACATGTCGCAGTGCGACACCGTAGCTTATCATCATTATAAAAATTGTTGAGACAAAATGTCGCGCAACACATGTCGTCGTGTAGCCCTCGCCTTAAAGGGGCAGGGCCTTGCGGAGGTCACTGTTAAAGAAGCGGGCACTATGGAGGTTACTGTTAAAGGAGCGGGCACTGGGGAGGTCACTGTTACAGGGGCGGGCACTGTAAGGGTCACTGTTAAAGGGGCGGGCGCTGTGGAGATCACTGTTAAATGGGCGGGCACTGGGGAGGTCACTGTTAAAGGGACAGGCACTGGGCAGGTCACTGTTAAAGGGGCAGGCACTGTAGGGGTCACTGTTAAAGGGGCGGGTGCTGTGGGGGTCACTGTTAAAGAGATGGGCGCTCTGGAGATCACTGTTAAAGGGGCGGGCGCTGTGGAGATCACTGTTAAATGGGCGGGCGCTGTGGAGATCACTGTTAAATGGGCGGGCACTGGGGAGGTCACTGTTAAAGGATCAGGCACTGGGCAGGTCACTGTTAAAGGGGCAGGCACTGTGGGGGTCACTGTTAAAGGGGCGGGTGCTGTGGGGGTCACTGTTAAAGAGGTGGGCGCTCTGGAGATCACTGTTAAAGGGGCGGGCACTGTGGAGGCCACTGTTAAAGGGACGGACACTGGGGAGGTCACTGTTAAAGGGGCATACACTGTGAAGGTCACTGTTAAAGGGGTGGGGTGCTGTATAGGTCACTGTTAAGGGAGCGTGCCCCTGAGAAGGTCAATGTCAAGGGAGTGAGGTGCTTTGAAACTCACTGTTAAAGGGGTGGGCTTCTGTGAAGCTCAAAGTTAAGGGGATGGGCTGCTGTAGTCGTCCCATTGTGAGGAGGCGGGGCACTGTGGGGGGTCAGTATTAAGGAGTAAGGGACAGTGGAGTTCACTGTTAAAGGGGCGGGTGCTGTAGAGGTCACTGTTATAGTGGATACTGTCGATATCTTTTAACGACACAGAAAAATTAAATGAAATAGATTAAATCTACCCGTGCGAAGCCGCGTCCTTCTACTAGTGTTAGATAAATAAAAATCTGGAAAGTGTGACGTGCATTTGTATTCAGCCCCCTGTACTTTGGTCACACTGGATTTTATTTAGGGATATCAATCACCTTCAGAAGTCACCTCATTAATACATTGAGTCCATCTGTGTGTAATGTCTTCTCGGTATAACTCCAGCCATTCTGTGAAGGCCTCAGAGGTTTGTTATAGAACATTAGTTATCAAACAGCATCATGAAAACCAAGGAACACACCAGACAGGTCAGGGATAAAGTGGTGAAGTGTAAAGCAGGGTTAGGTTATAAAAAAATATCACAAGCTCTGGACATCTCACAGAGCACTGTTCAAACCAACATCCGAAAATGGAAGGAGTATGGCACAACTGCAAACCTACCAAGACATGGCCGTCCACCTAAACTGACAGCCCAGGCAGGGAGAGCATTAATTAGAGAAGCAGCCCAAGAGTAGGGCTGAAACGAGTACTCAACCAAATTGAGTAATTCGACACAAAAAAATCCTTGATGCAAACTTTTAGCATTGAGGATTCATTTGTGTCACGTGACCATGCAGCGGGAGTAATAGCAAGCACTTCACTCCGTGGTCTCCTGCTGCACTCGAAATACTCACCTTTCCAGCAGGGAGCCTCCGGACACTCCACAGCATGTCCATGGTCCTGCACTGCACTGACCTTCTGACATACGCACGCTGTGACCTGATGCGCTGTGTGACGTCAGGCGCAGAGCAGGGCGGAACGATGGAGTGTCGGCGGAACCCCTGCTGGAAAGGTAAGTTGGTGCGACTAAGGTCGGGCGCCCAGAGCTGCTGGCACAAGGGGGGGAGAGCTGCTGGCACTGGGGGAGTGGAGCTGATGGCTCTGGGGTGGGGGAGAGAGCTGATGATGGCACTGGGGTGGGGGAAAGCTGATGGCACTGGGGAGCTGATGGCACTGGGAAGCTGATGGCACTGGGGTGGGGGAAAGCTCATGGCACTGGGGTGGGGGAAAGCTCATGGCACTGGGAAGCTGATGGCACTAGGGAGCTGATGGCACTGGGGTGGGGGAAAGCTCATGGCACTGGGGTGGGGGAGAGCTGATGGCACTGGGAAGCTGATGGCACTGGGGTGGGAGAAAGCTGATGGCACTGGGGTGGGAGAAAGCTGATGGCACTGGGGAGCTGATGGCACTAGGGAGCTGATGGCACTGGGGTGGGAGAAAGCTGATGGCACTGGGAAGCTGATGGCACTAGGGAGCTGATGGCACTGGGGTGGGGGAAAGCTCATGGCACTGGGGTGGGGGAGAGCTGATGGCACTGGGAAGCGAATGGCACTGGGGTGAGGGAAAGCTGATGGCACTGGGGTGGGAGAAAGCTGATGGCACTGGGGAGCTGATGGCACTGGGGGGCTGATGGCACTGGGGTGGGGGAAAGCTCATGGCACTGGGGTGGGGGAAAGCTCATGGCACTGGGGTGGGGGAAAGCTCATGCCACTGGGGTGGGGGAAAGCTCATGGCACTGGGAAGCTGATGGCACTGGGGAGCTGATGGCACTGGGGGATAGTGGAGCTGGTGGTACCGAGGGGAACTGATGCACTTGGGCTGATCGCACAGGGGGGAATGAAGGGTGTTGGCGACTGATGAGTTTTTAAAAAGGAAAACAGTCTATTAATTCATTTTTTCTTATTATATTACTCGATTAATTGTAAATAAAATAATCGATAGAATACTCGATATCTAAAATAATTGTTTACTGCAGCCCGAGCCAAGAGGTCCGTGCTCACTCTGGAGGAGCTGCAGAGATTCACAGCTGTTAGTCGTGTACTCCATAAATCTGGCTTTTATGGAAGAGTGGCAAAAAGCAATGCAAAACGCTATGTGTGGTGGAAAACTAAGCCTGCACATCCCCCTAGACTAGGGCGGAGGTTCACCTTCTAGCAGGATGACAACCCTCAACATCCAGCTAGAGCTGCAATGGAAGGGTTTACATCAAAGCATATTCAGTTGTTAGAACGGCCCAGTCACCGTCCAGACCTAAATCCCACTGAGAATCTGCGGCAGAGAATAATAGCCTTCAGATGCTCTCGTTCCAACCTGACTAAGCGCGAGCTCTTCTGCACAGGAGAATGGGCAGAAATGTCAGCCTCCAGATGTGCAAAGCTGGTAGAGACCGACCCCAAAAGACCTGCAGCTGTAACAGGAAAGGAGGTCCTACACAGTATTAACCAGGGGGTCGGGGGCAGTACAAATCAACCACACACTTTATAGATTTTTATTTATAAAACATTGTGAAAAACTTGTTGGCATGTCAGCTAGCTTCCCAGGCTTTCTGATACTGACTAACGGTCTGAGGTCTCTTTTATTTCCCAGTAATGAGCCTCAGCAGCCACACCGTGCTGGAGCAAGGGTATGGACTGGTAGGTCCCGCTACCAAACCTACCCACCAGTCCAAATAAAATTCAGCCCACTTTGCTGAACCCATTGCAGCTTTCTGGATTTCATTTACCTCACCCAGCTGTAGCATGACTATGCCAACAGCTGGACATGGAGGTCTCTGATGACAGATTCCCTTTAAACACTGTATTGCAGGTTGGGGTCCACGTCACCATTCTGGGCATGGTCTTCTTGGTAAGGTCTGTCAGAGGTTTGGCCACAGCTGAAATGAGGAACACATTTTCGGTACTAACCGACAGTGCCCAAAAAGCCATCCCTTGTTTCTTGGTCTGGGGTATGGGCTGGTCTCTAATAGCCTGTATTTTAGAAGGTTCAGGTGGCAGTTTCCCTCCCCTACTCTATGCCTCAGATATTGCACCTCCTCCATGCCTATTTAGCATTTATCTGATGGAAATGTTATGCCAGTTTCCAGGATTCGGTTTAGACCAATCTTCACTTGATGAAGGTGGTCCTTCCAGGTCTCACTAAAAGTAGCCTGTGCCTACTTAGAGAAGACTGCTAAGTCTCCACATCTCTGGAGTCCATCATCTGGTCCATTATTCAGTGAAAAGTGGTAGAAGCCTTCTTCACCCTGAAAGGCATGTTTAGGAATTCATACGGACACCAAACTGGGTTATAAAAGCTGACGTCTCTCCTGCCATTTTCTGTGCTGCTGCTACTACTACTGTTGCTACTACCCCTACACAGCTGCAGATCTCCTTTCCATACTTCTACTGCTGCCGGCACTACTACCCCTTCACAGCTGCGGATCTCCTGACTGTCAGGTTCCATACTGTACTGCTACCGGAACTACTACCCCTACACAGCTGCAGATCTCCTGCCTGTCAGGTTCCATACTGTACTGCTACTGCTGCCGGAACTACTACCCCTACACAGCTGCAGATCTCCTGACTGTCAGGTTCCATACTGTACTGCTACTGCTGCCGGAACTACTACCCCTTCACAGCTACAGATCTCCTGACTGTCAGGTTCCATACTGTACTGCTACTGCTACCGGAACTACTACCCCTTCACAGCTACAGATCTCCTGACTGTCAGGTTCCATACTGTACTGCTACTGCTACCGGAACTACTACCCCTACACAGCTGCGGATCTCCTGACTGTCAGGTTCCATACTGTACTGCTACCGGAACTACTACCCCTACACAGCTGCAGATCTCCTGCCTGTCAGGTTCCATACTGTACTGCTACTGCTGCCGGAACTACTACCCCTTCACAGCTACAGATGTCCTGACTGTCAGGTTCCATACTGTACTGCTACCGGAACTACTACCCCTTCACAGCTACAGATCTCCTGACTGTCAGGTTCCATACTGTACTGCTACCGGAACTACTACCCCTTCACAGCTGCAGATCTCCTGACTGTCAGGTTCCATACTGTACTGCTACTGCTGCCGGCACTACTACCCCTTCACAGCTACAGATCTCCTGACTGTCAGGTTCCATACTGTACTGCTACTGCTGCCGGCACTACTACCCCTACACAGCTGCAGATCTCCTGACTGTCAGGTTCCATACTGTACTGCTACTGCTGCCGGCACTACTACCCCTACACAGCTGCAGATCTCCTAACTGTCAGGTTCCATACTGTACTGCTACTGCTGCCGGCACTACTACCCCTTCACAGCTACAGATCTCCTGACTGTCAGGTTCCATACTATACTGCTACTGCTGCCGGAACTACTAACCCTTCACAGCTACAGATCTCCTGACTGTCAGGTTCCATACTGTACTGCTACTGCTACCGGAACTACTACCCCTTCACAGCTGCAGATCTCCTGACTGTCAGGTTCCATACTGTACTGCTACCGGAACTACTACCCCTACACAGCTGCAGATCTCCTGCCTGTCAGGTTCCATACTGTACTGCTACTGGAACTACTACCCCTACACAGCTGCAGATCTCCTGCCTGTCAGGTTCCATACTGTACTGCTACTGCTGCCGGAACTACTACCCCTTCACAGCTACAGATCTCCTGACTGTCAGGTTCCATACTGTACTGCTACTGCTACCGGAACTACTACCCCAACACAGCTGGAGATCTCCTGCCTGTCAGGTTCCATACTATACTGCTACTGCTACCGGAACTACTACCCCTACACAGCTGCAGATTTCCTGCCTGTCAGGTTCCATACTGTACTGCTACCGGAACTACTACCCCTACACAGCTGCAGATCTCCTGCCTGTCAGGTTCCATACTGTACTGCTACTGCTGCCGGAACTACTACCCCTTCACAGCTACAGATCTCCTGACTGTCAGGTTCCATACTGTACTGCTACTGCTACCGGAACTACTACCCCAACACAGCTGGAGATCTCCTGCCTGTCAGGTTCCATACTATACTGCTACTGCTACCGGAACTACTACCCCTACACAGCTGCAGATCTCCTGCCTGTCAGGTTCCATACTGTACTGCTGCTGCCATGGCTACTACTACCCCTACACAGCAGCATATCTCCTGCCTGTCAGATTCCACACCATACTTCTGCTGCCGGCACTACTACCCCTACACAGCTGCAGATCTCCTGACTGTCAGGTTCCATATCGTACTGCTGCTGTCATGGCTACTATTGCCAGTACTACTACACCTACAGAGCTGCAGATCTCCTGCCTGTCAGGTTCCATACCACACCATACTGCTACTGTCATGGCTACTACTACCCCTACACAGCTGCAGATCTCCTGCCTGTCAAGTTCCATACCATACCGTACTGCTGCTGTCATGGCTAGTATTGCCAGTACTACTACACCTACACAGTGGCACATCTCCTGCCTTATTTGTCAGGTTCCATACCATACTGCTGCTGTCATGGCTACTACTACCCCTACACAGCTGCAGATCTCCTGCCTGTCAGGTTCCATACCATACCGTACTGCTGCTGTCATGGCTACTATTGCCAGTACTACTACACCTACACAGTGGCACATCTCCTGCCTTATTTGTCAGGTTCCATACCGTACTGCTGCTGCCGGCACTACTACCCCTACACAGCTGCAGATCTCCTGACTGTCAGGTTCCATACCATACTGCTACTGCTACCGGCACTACTACCCCTACACAGCTGCAGATCTCATGCCTGTCAGATTCCTTACCATACCGTACTGCTGCAGTCATGGCTACTACTACCCCTACACAGCTGCAGATCTCCTGCCTGTCAGGTTCCACACCATACTGCTACTGCTGCCGGCACTACTACCCCTACACAGCTGCAGATCTCCTGCCTGTCAGGTTCCATACCATACCGTACTACTGCAGTCATGGCTACTACTACCCCTACACAGCTGCAGATCTCCTGCCTGTCAGGTTCGACACCATACTGCTACTGCTGCCGGCACTACTACCCCTACACAGCTGCAGATCTCCTGCCTGTCAGGTTCCATACCATACCGTACTGCTGCAGTCATGGCTACTACTACCCCTACACAGCTGCAGATCTCCTGCCTGTCAGGTTCCACACCATACTGCTACTGCTGCCGGCACTACTACCCCTACACAGCTGCAGATCTCCTGCCTGTCAGGTTCCATACCATACCGTACTGCTGCAGTCATGGCTACTACTACCCCTACACAGCTGCAGATCTCCTGCCTGTCAGGTTCCACACCATACTGCTACTGCTGCCGGCACTACTACCCCTACACAGCTGCAGATCTCCTGCCTGTCAGGTTCCACACCATACTGCTACTGCTGCCGGCACTACTACCCCTACACAGCTGCAGATCTCCTGCCTGTCAGGTTCCACACCATACCGTACTGCTGCAGTCATAGCTACTACTACCCCTACACCGCTGCAGATCTCCTGCCTGTCAGGTTCCACACCATACTGATACTGTCATGGCTTCTATTACCCCTACACAGCTGCAGATCTCCTGCCTTTCAGGTTCCACACCATACCGTACTGCTGCAGTCATGGCTACTACTACCCCTACACAGCTGCAGATCTCCTGCCTGTCAGATTCCACACCATACCGTACTGCTGCTGTCATGGCCACTATTGCCAGTACTACTACACCTACACAGTGGCACATCTCCTGCCTTATTTGTCAGGTTCCATACCATACTGCTGCTGTCATGGCTACTACTACCCCTACACAGCTGCAGATCTCCTGCCTGTCAGGTTCCACACCATACTGATACTGTCATGGCTACTACTACCCCTACACAGCTGCAGATCTCCTGCCTGTCAGGTTCCATACTGTACTGCTACTGCTACCGGAACTACTACCCCTACACAGCTGCAGATCTCCTGACTGTCAGGTTCCATACTGTACTGCTGCTGCCATGGCTACTACTACCCCTACACAGCAGCATATCTCCTGCCTGTCAGGTTCCATACCATACCGTACTGCTGCAGTCATGGCTACTACTACCCCTACACAGCTGCAGATCTCCTGCCTGTCAGGTTCCACACCATACCGTACTGCTGCAGTCATGGCTACTACTACCCCTACACAGCTGCAGATCTCCTGCCTGTCAGGTTCCATACCATACCGTACTGCTGCAGTCATGGCTACTACTACCCCTACACAGCTGCAGATCTCCTGCCTGTCAGGTTCCACACCATACTGATACTGTCATGGCTACTACTACCCCTACAGAGCTGCAGATCTCCTGCCTGTCAGGTTCCATACCGTACTGCTGCTGTCATGGCTACTACTACCCCTACACAGCTGCAGATCTCCTGCCTGTCAGGTTCCATACCATACCGTACTGCTGCAGTCATGGCTACTACTACCCCTACACAGCTGCAGATCTCCTGCCTGTCAGGTTCCACACCATACTGATACTGTCATGGCTACTACTACCCCTACAGAGCTGCAGATCTCCTGCCTGTCAGGTTCCATACCGTACTGCTGCTGTCATGGCTACTACTACCCCTACACAGCTGCAGATCTCCTGCCTGTCAGGTTCCACACCATACCGTACTGCTGCAGTCATGGCTTCTACTACCCCTACACAGCTGCAGATCTCCTGCCTGTCAGGTTCCATACCGTACTGCTGCAGTCATGGCTACTATTGCCAGTACTACTACACCTACACAGTGGCACATCTCCTGCCTTATTTGTCAGGTTCCATACTGTACTGCTGCTGTCATGGCTACTACTACCCCTACACAGCTGCAGATCTCCTGCCTGTCAGGTTCCATACCATACTGCTACTGCTGCCGGCACTACTACCCCTACACAGCTGCAGATCTCCTGACTGTCAGGTTCCACACCATACTGCTACTGCTGCCGGCACTACTACCCCTACACAGCTGCAGATCTCCTGCCTGTCAGATTCCACACCATACTGATACTGCTGCCGGCACTACTACCCCTACATAGCTGCAGATCTCCTGCCTGTCAGGTTCCATACCATACCGTACTGCTGCAGTCATGGCTACTACTACCCCTACACCGCTGCAGATCTCCTGCCTGTCAGGTTCCATACCATACTGCTACTGCTGCCGGCACTACTACCCCTACACAGCTGCAGATCTCCTGCCTGTCAGATTCCACACCATACTGATACTGCTGCCGGCACTACTACCCCTACATAGCTGCAGATCTCCTGCCTGTCAGGTTCCATATCATACCATACTGCTGCTGTCATGGCTACTATTGACAGTTCTACTACACCTACACAATGGCGCATCTCCTGCCTTATTTGTCAGGTTCCATACCGTACTGCTGCTGCCGGCACTACTACCCCTACACAGCTGCAGATCTCCTGACTGTCAGGTTCCATACCATACTGCTACTGCTGCCGGCACTACTACCCCTACACAGCTGCAGATCTCCTGCCTGTCAGGTTCCATACCATACCGTACTGCTGCAGTCATGGCTACTATTGCCAGTACTACTACCCCTACACAGCTGCAGATCTCCTGCCTGTCAGGTTCCATACCATACTGCTACTGCTGCCGGCACTTCTACCCCTACACAGCTGCAGATCTCCTGCCTGTCAGGTTCCATACCATACCGTACTGCTGCTGTCATGGCTACTACTACCCCTACACAGCTGCAGATCTCCTGCCTGTCAGGTTCCTTACCATACCGTACTGCTGCAGTCATGGCTACTATTGCCAGTACTACTACACCTACACAGTGGCACATCTCCTGCCTTATTTGTCAGGTTCCACACTGTGCTGTTGCTGCTTGAAAAAAGGGAGAATTTGTGGACCATTTATTCAGAACAAGCCGCTGCTTTTTCCGATATTACCACATGTGTATAAACACTGGCAGGTGTCTCCAATAAGGGACAATATATGGAAAGATTATTATTTTTTGTTTAAGAGCCCATTCACACGTCCGTAGTTCTGTGTCTGCATCCACTCCGCAATTTTGCAAAACGGGTGCAGACCCATTCTTTTCAATGGGGCCGCAAAAGATGTGGACAGCACACCGTGTGTGCTGTCCGCATCCGTAGTTCTGCCCCGCAAAAAAGAGAGAGCATGTCCTATTCTTGCCCGCAATCATGGACAAAAATAGGCATTTCTATCATAGGTCCAGCCATGTGTGGTCCGCAAAATGTAGAATGCACACGGCTGGTATCCGAGTTCTGTGGATCTGCAATTTGCGGACCGCAAAACACTTACGGACGTCTGAATGGACCCTTAAAAGGCAGGCTGTTTGTTACCACCGGCTCCATATATGTCAGGGTCCCTATGACATTCATAATAATGTGCTGCAGTTAAAACCCCGAGGTTGGATGCAGTCCTAGAGTTCCCAGAGTTTCAGATACAACTTTTTAGGGCAATTGGGGCACTTTCGATTTGGGTTGAATTTATTTTTACCCAAAACGAATCTTCGAACCCCGAAACAAATTAAAAAAATAATCTCTACTTTTACTATTCTCTAGTAGTGATTTTTAATATATTACAAAACAAAACGCCATGGCTTGTGTGGTGTATTTATGGGATTTCTTAGGGTGTCTCTGTGTTTACATGACAGGACTGTTTTGCGGTGGTCCGTGCTGGGGTGGACGAAACGACTCGTCTTCTGGAAAACAAATTTGATTATATTTTCTTCACAGGTAAATCCTCAAAACTTGGGAACATATTAGGAGATCAGCTCTTTCCTCTCAATGTAATATTCATGTCTCCTTCATTCTTCCTTCCACGTTTCTAACCCCACAATCGTTGATGCCTAAGGCTTTCCATGCCAGCAGTTTACACATGACTTCTGCATTTCTTCTGTCATTCTACAGGCAACCCCCATGTCGGGAGGATTATAATGACAGCTGCCGCAAAACATCTGACACCGGTGACCCTGGAGCTTGGTGGGAAGAACCCTTGTTATGTCCATGATGACTGCGACATCAAGAACGCAGCGCAGCGGATTGCATGGACACGTTTCTTTAACACCGGGCAGACATGTCTGGCTCCCGATTATATACTTTGCTCTGACAACATCAAGGAGAAGCTAGTGAGTGCTCTACAAACCACCATTCACCAATTTTATGGGGAAGACCCAAAACTGTCCCCAGACTTTGGTCGCATCATAAGTGACAGGCATTTTAAGCGGGTGTCTGCTCTGCTGGCGTGTGGGAAGATTGTGGCTGGAGGACAAACTGATGAATCTGAAAAATATATTGGTAAGAATATGAATAACCTTGTTCTATCATCCACTCATGATGGGGGTATGGAAAGTGCTCAATGAATGGATCTGAGGAACGTAGCTGGGGGGTCTACAAAGGCATGTGCCATGGATGCAGGGTTCTGGGGGTGTCTCAGTATGTAGATAAAGGGGTAGGTCATCAAAGTAAACAATTACCTAGTTATGGCTCTGATGTCAGATATATGGAATCTAGGAGGGGACACACGACTAGCTGTTTGTGACATGTCTTCTGTTCCACAACTGACCATCGGTCTTGGATCACTCTAATCTCTTTAGTCTTTTCCCATGATGTGAACTCTCATCTTTCTCTGTTTTGCAGCACCCACTGTCCTTGTTGATGTGAAAGAGTCAGACCCAGTGATGCAAGAAGAGATTTTTGGTCCAATTCTTCCCATCTTTACAGTTTCTGGATTTGATGAGGCAATTAACTTCATTAATGACAGAGAGAAACCGTTGTCTGCTTATATCTTCTCATCCAGCTCCCAGGTCAGTTTGTTGAGTCCATGTGGGGATGTGACTTTTATGTATGGAGATTGTTGACATCTTAGGGATGGAAGTCCATTCTGGCCAAGGAGATTTGTCAATGTGTTTCATGGTCAGCCATCTCATTATAAGAGGGGCCCCTTTCTTCTTGTGATGGCTTGGCTCTCAATGTGCTGCAGGTCTATGAACCTTCTTGTTAGATCAGCCTTGTCAATTGCTGAAGACTTTGATGGGAGAATCATTGATCTTAGTCATTTTCTTTCTGGTAAAGCAATAATTCTAGGACTGTAAGAGCCAGAAACATGGCTGTGAATCCAACCTATGTTGTGTTCTTAAGGCTTCAGTAGGTGGACATTTCTATTACAAGACTCTCAGACCCTCAATATGGCAGCATAACTGGAAAGTTGTAAGAGACCCAAATCAATTATTACATGTTCTGTGACATCATCAGAAAGAGTGACATCATATGTGAAGTTTTTGTCATATTGAATTATACAATTGTCCAGCCAATCAGGGATGCTGTGTCACATCATGTCAAAGTGCAGATCTGTCCTGGAGCCATTCACATCCTGACCACAGCAGGTGAATCTTCTTACTATGTGAGGACCTTCTCTGCCTTGTACTGTCCGGCCAGTGACTGCTCCTCACCTCTATTAGATCTCTGTATCCTGGAACAATAGATCCCAGAGGAATCATTCCCGAGCTCCAATAACAGTGTAAGCGATTAGTCTCCTGTGGGCCTTGGGTAGAAGTCTCCAGCTCGGCACCATGTCCGGAGGGTAATTATGGGTTACAATGAAAGGAAAGTCAGACATGACAATGAAGCAGCCAGGGGTCATGTCTGGGCAGACTAATTATCATGTTAGACTGATGGACGGAGTGATCTGGGGTCAGTCACTGAATCGAGGCCCCTCCTGAATATACCATCGCTGCCTAATGGAACGCGTAAAAGGAAAACAATAAAACTTTTATGAAATAATTAAATAAAAGACTGGAAAAGGAAACCCGGTGAAGCGGTAATGATGGGCAGGGATATTACTGTGGGCTCTGATACACCCCGTGTCAGACGCTTATGGCAGTAATGCCCACAGTTGAAGCGTATATGTACTTGCTGAATTGGATAAGGCTGAAGAAGACAACAGGAATGGGACTTCTTGTTCAGCCATCTAAAAAACTACAATTTTCTGACGGACCATAATCAACCCATGCATAATGCGGTATGCTGGAACAATTACCACGTACAACTACCACCAAGTATTGACCTTAGCATTCCCTTTTTGAGGGCAGCCGGGTGACAGCTATCCCACTGGAGTAGACTTTTAGTGGCCATGTCCTTCCAAAACAACCGTGTCCCAGCCTGCAATCTTTATCTTTAAAGATGTTCAGATCCAAGAAGGTAATCGGAGTGACGCTGATCTCAGATGTAAAGTAAAGCCTGACATCATTTCGGTTTCAACGTGCCACAATATCCTCTGTGCTGCCCATCCACGGAATCAATGCATCATCGAGGCAGTTATCTAATTAATATTTGTCTGTGGGCAGAAACCGTCTGACACAGAGGACCACATGTCCAGGGGTGTATCTGAGGCCACAGTAATATCTCCGCCTATCATAACCGCTTCACCGGTTCCCAGTCTTTTATTCGTTTATACGTTTTTTGGCTTTCCATTAGGCAGTGATTCTGTATTGGGCTTAGGCTTTGTCATCAGCCATGTCTGGTCTGGAGTAGGAGGCCAGAGGCCGAGCCCGGTGTCCTGTTCTATGCTGCTATGTAGTCTTACCATGACTACTGTGTCCAGCAGTCAAACTCTGACTCAGAGTACTGTGGTTTTCGCTCTTTCATATTGAATGAGCTCTTTCCAATATAGCTCCAGATGCTATAATTAGTGGGGAATTACCTGGCAGTGGCCCCTGTAACGTGAGAGCGCATAGTTGTATTGTAGCTTCATTTTTATACTTCAGAATACATAGGCCCAACTCTGTTGTCAGCTTGTGTTGCAACCATTGTGGAGCTTGTAGCAGCACCATCTGGGGGCATCATCCAAACCTTCCCGCGGTCAGAAGAGAGATAGATCAGCAGACCAGGATAGATTTCATGTGAAACCCCTTCTCTCCCAAATGGGCACTGACAATTGGAAATTTCGCTGGAAGTAGATGGTATTTGCACCTTCGTCCAGAAGGACACTTTGAAGGAAGCTGCCGGTAGACCGGTCGTATTGATGATGATGTTCAAACAAGGCATCTATGTACAGATGAGACAAATGTCAATGTTTTTAGAACAAATGCACAACGCTATGTAAGGAGAGAAAAGAACACTGCCCACAAACACCAAAGCCTCATCTGAGGCAGAGGCACCATGGGTTAAGGCTGGTGGAGAGGCATTATAGTCAGGACATGGTGGAAGGAGCATTGTGGTTTGGGGATGGTAGGAGGTAATCATAGTTTGGGGACTGTGGTTGGGGCATCATAGTTTGGGGATTGGGGGGCATCATAGTCTGGACATGGTGGAAGAAGCATTGTGGTTTGGGGATGGTGTGGGGACATCATAGTTTGGGGATGGTGGTGGGGGCATCATAGTCTGAACATGGTGGAAGGAGCATTGTGGTTTGGCGATGGTGTGGGGGGGTAATCATAGTTTGGGGATGGTGGGGGGTAATTATAGTTTGGGGATGGTGGGGGCATCATAGTTTGGGGATTGGGGGGCATCATAGTCTGGACATGGTAGAAGAAGCATTGTGGTTTGGCGATGGTGTGGGGGGTAATCATAGTTTGGGGACAGTGAGGGGTAATCATACTTTGGGGACGGTGGGGGGTAATCATAGTTTGGGGATTGTGGGGGGCATCATAGTTTGGGGATGGTGGGGGCATTATAGTTTGGGGACAGTGGGGGGTAATCATAGTTTGGGGACGGTGGGGGGCATCATAGTTTGGGGATGGAGGGGGGGCATCATAGTTTGGGGATGGTGGGGGGGCATCATAGTCTGGACATGGTGGAAGGAGCATTGTGGTTTGGCGATGGTGGGGGGTAATCATAGTTTGGGGATAGTGGTGGGAATCATAGTTTGGGGATGTGTGGGAAGCACCATAGATTGGGCATTGTGGAATAAGCATTGTGGTTTGGCGATGGTGGGGGGTAATCATAGTTTGGGGATAGTGGGGGGAATCATAGTTTGGGGATGTGTGGGAAGCACCATAGATTGGGCATTGTGGAATGAGCATTGTGGTTTGGGGATGGTGTGGGGGGGGGCATCATAGTTTTGGAATGGTGGTGGGGCATCATAGTGTGGGTGTGGTGGAAGGAGCATTGTGGTTTGGGAATGGTGGGAGGTAATCATAGTTTGGGGACTGTGGAGGGGCATCATCATTTGGGGATTGGGGGGCATCATAGTCTAGACATGGTGGAAGGAGCATTGTGGTTTGGGGATGGCAGAGGTGCAGCATGGATTGGGACTGCTTTGATACTTCAGGGCCTGGATGTCTCATGGTCATGAAAGGAACAATGGATTCTGAGGTGTGTGATAACATTTTACAGAAAGTGATCTCAAGCTGAAGATGTGCTGAGCAATGCAACAGGACAATGACCCCAAAACACAAAGAAATCAACTGAAAAATGGTTGGAAAAGATTAGTGCTTTGGATTGGGCAAGTGACAGTCCTGACCTCCACCATTGGTAATCTGACACACCTTAAAGAGGGCTGAACACACAAGACACCCCAGAAATAGAGAGAAACTGAAAGACCTCTGCAGGGAGGAATGGCCCACAATTCCCACTCAACAATGAGCAAACCTAATCTGCAGCAATAAAATATTAGCAATCGTCACCTTCACCTAAAGGGAGATGTAGATGTTATTAATTCTCCAAGCATTGTTAATGTTTACTCAATGTGATCAACAAATTGCATGCCCGATACAGTTGTCTGTGCATTGTTAGTTTACATTGTGTTTGCCTATAATCGGGACTTAGATCAGTCAGATCATTCCTCTGTAGTTCATTATACAGTCATTCCTGTCACCTTTTTGATGGTATTTTTGCAGGTTATAAGTGGTTGTTTTTGAACAAGGTGAGGACACAGGGGTCCGTCACAAGTCGGGCACCTGTCAGGAGTAGTTTATGGACATACGGATGCTGCAAGGAGCAGACAGCAAATATTTGGTCACGGCCATTAGAGAATGATTCCTGTGGCGTACATCTGACCAGAGTGCGGAGACTCTTAGAGCGTTAGACTCTTCTGAGGATTGTCTACATTTCCCTCAACAGATCGTTCACCAGTTCCTGGACCGGACGAGCAGCGGCGGCTTCTGTGCTAATGATGGCATCATGCACACAACCATCCCCAGTCTGCCATTTGGAGGGATCGGTAAGTGTCGGGTTCTGCTCTGATAGAACGTAGATGCAACCACACAGATTTCTCCTGGGCATGCCCTTCTAGCATGAAACATAGGGCTCCTCTGTAAAGCAGTCCATTCACATCACACAGACCCCAGTTGGTAGAACGATCACTGGATGCCATTGCAGCGTACAACCATCATGCATCTGCATCTGTTTGGGCTGGCAGAGTCTCCCCTCCAGCACTGGTCCCTACCTGCAGCACACTAGGGGCTCTGACTGCTCTCCTTATACACAGTCTTAGGGCTCTTTCACACTTGCGTTCTTGTCTTCCGGCATAGAGTTCCGTCGTCGGGGCTCTATGCCGGAAGAATCCTGATCAGTTTTATCCTAATGCATTCTGAATGGAGAGAAATCCGTTCAGGATGCATCAGGACGTCTTCAGTTCAGGACCGGAATGTTTTTTGGCCGGAGAAAATACCGCAGCATGCTGCGCTTTTTGCTCTGGCCAAAAATCCTGAAGACTTGCCGCAAGGCCGGATCCGGAATTAATGCCCATTGAAAGGCATTGATCCGGCCTTAAGCTAAACGTCGTTTCGGCGCATTGCCGGATCCGACGTTTAGCTTTTTCTCAATGCTTACCATGGATGCCGGGACGCTAAAGTCCTGGCAGCCATGGTAAAGTGTAGTGGGGAGCGGGGGAGCGGCATACTTACCGTCTGTGCGGCTCCCGGGGCGCTCCAGAGTGACGTCAGGGCGACCCAGGCGCATGGATGACGTGATCGCATGGCACGTCATCCATGCGCATGGGACGCTCTGACGTCATTCTGGAGCGCCCCGGGAGCCGCACGGACTGTAAGTATACCGCTCCCCCGCTACTACTATGGCAACCAGGACTTTAATAGCGTCCCGGCAGCCATAGTAACACTGAACGCATTTTGAAGACGGATCCGTCTTCAAATGCTTTCAGTTCACTTGCGTTTTTCCGGATCCGGCGTGTAATTCCGGCAAGTGGAGTACACGCCGGATCCGGACAACGCAAGTGTGAAAGAGGCCTTAGCTAGACTGGAACCTTCTAGTGGGAGGGTGGAGAAGCTCAGCACAAACAGATACAATGTTACACTTCCCGTCTGTCATTGTTCTGCTCTCTATGTGCGGTTCTAAACGGACAGCTAAGCGCTTGTCCGGGACTCCAGTAAACAGAAGTCCACTGCATGTGTTGTCTACCAAAGGAATCCAACTTTATTCTATTTTATTTTGTGAAACTGCAATACAATGCGATGACAACATATCAGTATAGATAGAATGACTAGCCACAGCTAATACAACAGAAAGGCACTTACAGGTGAGGATGTCTCAGACAGGCTGCATCCATCGAGAATAGCTAAAATGGCTGAAGACACTTCCTAGACCAAGGGTCATTTCCTGCCTAATGAGTTACAGAGTCTGGTTAAAGCTGCCCCTCACTTCCGCCACTAGATGGCAGTGATAAACTACATACCCTATATCAGTAATAAAATAATTAGCCTGAAGAGGCAGCCCAGTCATAGACCTACATTCCAGCTTCAATGATGCTCAACGGTAATGAGTCCAATGACGCAGCAGGTTTCCCAGACATAACAACAGAGCTAAACCCAGGGCTGTGGAGTCGGTAGATAAATGCTCCGACACCTCCGTTTTTGGTACTTCCGACTCCGACTCCTCTGTATTTTATACATTCCTTGAAGGAAAGAAAGGCGACATCCATGTCATTACCACAGAAGTACTGGCCAGGAAGCCGCTGCCTTCTCCGCTGTGTGCTGATCTTCTGCTGATGATCGGGCAGTGGGGGGGTCCAGGACGGGGCATTTATTGTAAAACAGGATTCCCCAGTAGAATCCCTAAGTCATGTGTAAAGTTTAAGCGAACAATCTGAGTCTAGAGGTTTCTATCGCCTCAGCTGAAGGACCGCAGTCTTTCTGATGGTTTACGGCTTCACTCTTGAGCTATTGACCGTCCATTCCCGTCACTGATACCAGTGTCTCTAGTCCTGCAGAAAACACATTCACTTAATCAGTTATCGGTGAGAGGCGAGGCTAACCATGGGCAGCGGGACACAACACAATGGAAAGTATTGCCGCTCCTTAGCTGTGCGTTGCGTGCCATATAGTGAAGCATACGAGAAGCTTCTTCACGGTCACTTAACGTGTTCGTTTTGCGGTAACGTGACGCACTGCGTGCATTGGCCTTTATTCTTACAGTAGAGAAGTCATTAATTATAACTTTTTGTGAATTAGGACATTTAAACTTGCATTTTTTTATTCCAATTTAAAATTTTTATAGGAGTCGGAGTCGGTTCATTTTTGCCGACGCCGACTCCAGGTAGCCAAAATTGCCTCCGACTCCTCGACTCCGACTCCACAGCTCTGGCTAACACCAGACATTTAAAAGGTCAGGCTGTCTGCTTTCTGGTGGTAAACAGTGTCTGGCTTTTTCCCTCCAAAACATGGTCTTCTTTAAACCTTATAGCAGCTGTGGAAAATTACCAGCTTCTCAATCAAAGTCCTTACAGTCTCTCAGTATTCATTAACCCTTTCCACAGAGCCATGTAAATACACCATATAAAATACAGTAACACAGTATAAAATAAGAAGTTTATAACCTTGAACGGGGGAAACGGGAACAAATGCCCAGATGTCAAAGTACCCCCGCACCAAGGCACTACACATCATCAGCCAATGCCATACCCAGGTCATTACATGTAACAGCAACCAAAATAAATTCACCCTAACCGACCAATCGATCCATCACAGAAAGAGAGGGACAGCCGGCTGCCCCCGTTAGTACTTTGGTTTGACAGTGTTAGTACACTAACATGACAGTCAAGGGTAATACCTCTGCTTGCTTTATCTTTCAGGACACAGTGGTATGGGTATGTATCATGGCAAGTTCAGCTTTGACACCTTCTCTCATAGTCGGGCCTGTCTTCTGCGCAGTGATGGGTTTGAAAAACTAAACGAGCTCCGATACCCACCGTACAAAGACAGCTGCCTGGGGCTCATCCGCTACTCCATGGAAACAAAGAAGAAATCCTCCTGTGTTCTGATGTGAGCTGATGGTAAAGAGGAAGGGGGGAAGAAGAACGTCCATTAGGTCGCAGGGACTCGGCCTCACTTATGATGTAATACACATTCTTCTTTATTAACACGGTCTCCATTCTTTCTTATCATATTATGAAGGACGAGAACAATGAACTCTTAGCAGATCTGTGAATCCCAGGGACAAGGGCACAGGAACGGCTGGCGATAGCAACCCAATGGTTCCATAGGCACAGGGTGAGGTGGAAGCAGTATCAGCAGCAGAGTTAGCGGTTATCCATCCCTCACAGCAGCAGAGTTAGCGGTTATCCATCCCTCACAGCAGCAGAGTTAGCGGTTATCCATCCCTCACAGCAGCAGAGTTAGCGGTTATCCATCCCTCACAGCAGCAGAGTTAGCGGTTATCCATCCCTCACAGCAGCAGAGTTAGCGGTTATCCATCCCGCACAGCAGCAGAGTTAGCGGTTATCCATCCCTCAGAGCAGCAGAGTTAGCGGTTATCCATCCCTCACAGCAGCAGAGTTAGCGGTTATCCATCCCTCACAGCAGCAGAGTTAGCGGTTATCCATCCCGCACAGCAGCAGAGTTAGCGGTTATCCATCCCTCACAGCAGCAGAGTTAGCGGTTATCCATCCCTCACAGCAGCAGAGTTAGTGGTTATCCATCCCTCACAGCAGCAAAGTTAGTGGTTATCCATCCCTCACAGCAGCAGAGTTAGCGGTTATCCATCCCTCACAGCAGCAGAGTTAGTGGTTATCCATCCCTCACAGCAGCAAAGTTAGTGGTTATCCATCCCTCACAGCAGCAGAGTTAGCGGTTATCCATCCCTCACAGCAGCAGAGTTAGTGGTTATCCATCTCTCACAGCAGCAGAGTTAGCAGTTATCCATCCCTCACAGCAGCAGAGTTAGCAGTTATCCATCCCTCACAGCAGCAGAGTTAGCGGTTATCCATCCCTCACAGCAGCAGAGTTAGCGGTTATCCATCCCTCACAGCAGCAGAGTTAGTGGTTATCGATCCCTCACAGCAGCAGAGTTAGCGGTTATCCATCCCTCACAGCAGCAGAGTTAGTGGTTATCGATCCCTCACAGCAGCAGAGTTAGTGGTTATCCATCCCTCACAGCAGCAGAGTTAGCGGTTATCCATCCCTCACAGCAGCAGAGTTAGTGGTTATCGATCCCTCACAGCAGCAGAGTTAGTGGTTATCGATCCCTCACAGCAGCAGAGTTAGCGGTTATCGATCCCTCACAGCAGCAGAGTTAGCGGTTATCCATCCCTCACAGCAGCAGAGTTAGCGGTTATCCATCCCTCACAGCAGCAGAGTTAGCGGTTATCCATCCCTCACAGCAGCAGAGTTAGTGGTTATCCATCCCTCACAGCAGCAGAGTTAGTGGTTATCCATCCCTCACAGCAGCAGAGTTAGCGGTTATCCATCCCTCACAGCAGCAGAGTTAGCGGTTATTGATCTCTCACAGCAGCAGAGTTAGCGGTTATCCATCCCTCACAGCAGCAGAGTTAGCGGTTATCCATCCCTCACAGCAGCAGAGTTAGTGGTTATCCATCCCTCACAGCAGCAGAGTTAGCGGTTATTGATCTCTCACAGCAGCAGAGTTAGCGGTTATCGATCCCTCACAGCAGCAGAGTTAGCGGTTTATCCATCCCTCACAGCAGCAGAGTTAGCGGTTATCCATCCCTCACAGCAGCAGAGTTAGCGGTTATCCATCCCTCACAGCAGCAGAGTTAGCGGTTATCGATCCCTCACAGCAGCAGAGTTAGCGGTTATCGATCCCTCACAGCAGCAGAGTTAGTGGTTATCGATCCCTCACAGCAGCAGAGTTAGCGGTTATCGATCCCTCACAGCAGCAGAGTTAGCGGTTATCCATCCCTCACAGCAGCAGAGTTAGCGGTTATCCATCCCTCACAGCAGCAGAGTTAGCGGTTATCCATCTCTCACAGCAGCAGAGTTAGCGGTTATCCATCCCTCACAGCAGCAGAGTTAGTGGTTATCCATCCCTCACAGCAGCAGAGTTAGCGGTTATCCATCCCTCACAGCAGCAGAGTTAGTGGTTATCCATCCCTCACAGCAGCAGAGTTAGCGGTTATTGATCTCTCACAGCAGCAGAGTTAGCGGTTATCCATCCCTCACAGCAGCAGAGTTAGCGGTTATCCATCCCTCACAGCAGCAGAGTTAGTGGTTATCCATCCCTCACAGCAGCAGAGTTAGCGGTTATTGATCTCTCACAGCAGCAGAGTTAGCGGTTATCGATCCCTCACAGCAGCAGAGTTAGCGGTTATCCATCCCTCACAGCAGCAGAGTTAGCGGTTTTCCATCCCTCACAGCAGCAGAGTTAGCGGTTATCCATCCCTCACAGCAGCAGAGTTAGCGGTTATCGATCCCTCACAGCAGCAGAGTTAGCGGTTATCGATCCCTCACAGCAGCAGAGTTAGCGGTTATCGATCCCTCACAGCAGCAGAGTTAGCGGTTATCGATCCCTCACAGCAGCAGAGTTAGCGGTTATCCATCCCTCACAGCAGCAGAGTTAGCGGTTATCCATCCCTCACAGCAGCAGAGTTAGCGGTTATTCATCCCTCACAGCAGCAGAGTTAGTGGTTATTCATCCCTCACAGCAGCAGAGCTAGTGGTTATTCATCCCTCACAGCAGCAGAGTTACTGGTTATCCATCCCTCACAGCAGCAGAGTTAGTGGTTATCCATCCCTCACAGCAGCAGAGTTAGTGGTTATCCATCCCTCACAGCAGCAGAGTTAGTGGTTATCCATCCCTCACAGCAGCAGAGTTAGTGGTTATTCATCCCTCACAGCAGCAGAGTTAGTGGTTATCCATCCCTCACAGCAGCAGAGTTAGTGGTTATTCATCCCTCACAGCAGCAGAGTTAGTGGTTATTCATCCCTCACAGCAGCAGAGTTAATGGTTATCCATCCCTCACAGCAGCAGAGTTAGTGGTTATTCATCCCTCACAGCAGCAGAGTTAGCGGTTATCAATCCCTCACAGCAGCAGAGTTAGCGGTTATCCATCCCTCACAGCAGCAGAGTTAGCGGTTATCCATCCCTCACAGCAGCAGAGTTAAAGGGTTATCGATCCCTCACAGCAGCAGAGTTAGCGGTTATCCATCCCTCACAGCAGCAGAGTTAGTGGTTATCCATCCCTCACAGCAGCAGAGTTAGCGGTTATCCATCTCTCACAGCAGCAGAGTTAGCGGTTATCCATCCCTCACAGCAGCAGAGTTAGTGGTTATCCATCTCTCACAGCAGCAGAGTTAGCGGTTATCCATCCCTCACAGCAGCAGAGTTAGTGGTTATCGATCCCTCACAGCAGCAGAGTTAGTGGTTATCGATCCCTCACAGCAGCAGAGTTAGCGGTTATCGATCCGTCACAGCAGCAGAGTTAGCGGTTATCCATCCCTCACAGCAGCAGAGTTAGCGGTTATCCATCCCTCACAGCAGCAGAGTTAGCGGTTATCCATCCCTCACAGCAGCAGAGTTAGCGGTTATCCATCCCTCACAGCAGCAGAGTTAGCGGTTATCCAT
Source organism: Bufo gargarizans (assembly GCF_014858855.1). Taxonomy (NCBI): domain Eukaryota; kingdom Metazoa; phylum Chordata; class Amphibia; order Anura; family Bufonidae; genus Bufo; species Bufo gargarizans. The sequence goes on along the minus strand of NC_058082.1, from coordinate 526,182 downwards.
CCCTCACAGCAGCAGAGTTAGCGGTTATCCATCCCTCACAGCAGCAGAGTTAGTGGTTATCTATCCCTCACAGCAGCAGAGTTAGTGGTTATCGATCCCTCACAGCAGCAGAGTTAGCGGTTATCCATCCCTCACAGCAGCAGAGTTAGCGGTTATCCATCCCTCACAGCAGCAGAGTTAGCGGTTATCCATCCCTCACAGCAGCAGAGTTAGTGGTTATCCATCCCTCACAGCAGCAGAATTAGCGGTTATCCATCCCTCACAGCAGCAGAGTTAGCGGTTATCGATCCCTCACAGCAGCAGAGTTAGCGGTTATTGATCCCTCACAGCAGCAGAGTTAGTGGTTATCCATCCCTCACAGCAGCAGAGTTAGTGGTTATCGATCCCTCACAGCAGCAGAGTTAGTGGTTATCCATCCCTCACAGCAGCAGAGTTAGCGGTTATCCATCCCTCACAGCAGCAGAGTTAGTGGTTATCCATCCCTCACAGCAGCAGAGTTAGCGGTTATTGATCTCTCACAGCAGCAGAGTTAGCGGTTATCCATCCCTCACAGCAGCAGAGTTAGCGGTTATCCATCCCTCACAGCAGCAGAGTTAGTGGTTATCCATCCCTCACAGCAGCAGAGTTAGCGGTTATTGATCTCTCACAGCAGCAGAGTTAGCGGTTATCGATCCCTCACAGCAGCAGAGTTAGCGGTTATCCATCCCTCACAGCAGCAGAGTTAGCGGTTATCCATCCCTCACAGCAGCAGAGTTAGCGGTTATCCATCCCTCACAGCAGCAGAGTTAGCGGTTATCGATCCCTCACAGCAGCAGAGTTAGCGGTTATCGATCCCTCACAGCAGCAGAGTTAGCGGTTATCGATCCCTCACAGCAGCAGAGTTAGTGGTTATCGATCCCTCACAGCAGCAGAGTTAGTGGTTATCCATCCCTCACAGCAGCAGAGTTAGTGGTTATCCATCCCTCACAGCAGCAGAGTTAGTGGTTATCCATCCCTCACAGCAGCAGAGTTAGTGGTTATCCATCCCTCACAGCAGCAGAGTTAGCGGTTATCCATCCCTCACAGCAGCAGAGTTAGCGGTTATTCATCCCTCACAGCAGCAGAGTTAGTGGTTATTCATCCCTCACAGCAGCAGAGCTAGTGGTTATTCATCCCTCACAGCAGCAGAGTTAATGGTTATCCATCCCTCACAGCAGCAGAGTTAGTGGTTATCCATCCCTCACAGCAGCAGAGTTAGTGGTTATCCATCCCTCACAGCAGCAGAGTTAGTGGTTATTCATCCCTCACAGCAGCAGAGTTAGTGGTTATTCATCCCTCACAGCAGCAGAGTTAATGGTTATCCATCCCTCACAGCAGCAGAGTTAGTGGTTATCCATCCCTCACAGCAGCAGAGTTAGTGGTTATCCATCCCTTACAGCAGCAGAGTTAGTGGTTATTCATCCCTCACAGCAGCAGAGTTAGTGGTTATTCATCCCTCACAGCAGCAGAGTTAATGGTTATTCATCCCTCACAGCAGCAGAGTTAGTGGTTATCCATCCCTCACAGCAGCAGAGTTAGTGGTTATCCATCCCTCACAGCAGCAGAGTTAGTGGTTATCCATCCCTCACAGCAGCAGAGTTAGTGGTTATTCATCCCTCACAGCAGCAGAGTTAGTGGTTATCCATCCCTCACAGCAGCAGAGTTAATGGTTATCCATCCCTCACAGCAGCAGAGTTAGTGGTTATTCATCCCTCACAGCAGCAGAGTTAGCGGTTATCAATCCCTCACAGCAGCAGAGTTATCGGTTATCCATCCCTCACAGCAGCAGAGTTAGCGGTTATCCATCCCTCACAGCAGCAGAGTTAAAGGGTTATCGATCCCTCACAGCAGCAGAGTTAGCGGTTATCCATCCCTCACAGCAGCAGAGTTAGTGGTTATCCATCCCTCACAGCAGCAGAGTTAGCGGTTATCCATCTCTCACAGCAGCAGAGTTAGCGGTTATCCATCCCTCACAGCAGCAGAGTTAGTGGTTATCCATCTCTCACAGCAGCAGAGTTAGCGGTTATCCATCCCTCACAGCAGCAGAGTTAGGGGGTTATCGATCCCTCACAGCAGCAGAGTTAGTGGTTATCGATCCCTCACAGCAGCAGAGTTAGCGGTTATCGATCCGTCACAGCAGCAGAGTTAGCGGTTATCCATCCCTCACAGCAGCAGAGTTAGCGGTTATCCATCCCTCACAGCAGCAGAGTTAGCGGTTATCCATCCCTCACAGCAGCAGAGTTAGCGGTTATCCATCCCTCACAGCAGCAGAGTTAGCGGTTATCCATCCCTCACAGCAGCAGAGTTAGCGGTTATCCATCCCTCACAGCAGCAGAGTTAGCGGTTATCCATCCCTCACAGCAGCAGAGTTAGTGGTTATCGATCCCTCACAGCAGCAGAGTTAGTTGTTATCGATCCCTCACAGCAGCAGAGTTAGCGGTTAGTGATGAGCGGCAGAGGTCATATTCGAATTCGCGATATTTCTCGAATATTTTTTAGAATATTCGTCGAATATTCGAAAATTCATGATTTTTTTTTAGTAGAAAAATTGGCAAGGTAATGATTGTGTAATATAGTATTCGAATTTTCGGATTCAAATTTTTATTGCAAATTTTTCAACTTACAACTATTAGACAAAGAAGATTATAGCACTATATTAGCTAAATTGCTCTATATTCGTTTTTTTTCGAATATTGGCTATATTGCTATATATTCTTGTTTTAGAATATTATGTTATAGCAATATAGCGAATATTCAAAAAAACAAATATAGAGCAAAATTCGCAAACACTACTACTCCTAAAGTCAAGTATATTGCAGCCTTCTTATTGGCCCACAAGCTAGAAGCAGGGAGGGATCATGTGTACTGATTTAAAAAAAAAAAAAAAAAGGAAAAAAATAATTAGAAATTACGAATATATATAACTATATTCGAAATATTTGCGAATTTTCGAAGTACCTATATTCGCGATAAAAATTTGAAATTCGAATATTCGTGATCAACACTACTAGCGGTTATCGATCCCTCACAGCAGCAGAGTTAGCGGTTATCGATCCCTCACTGCAGCAGAGTTAGTGGTTATCCATCCCTCACAGCAGCAGAGTTAGTGGTTATCCATCCCTCACAGCAGCAGAGTTAGTGGTTATCCATCCCTCACAGCAGCAGAGTTAGCAGTTATCCATCCCTCACAGCAGCAGAGTTAGGGTATGTCCATCCCTCACAGCAGCAGAGTTAGTGGTTATTCATCCCTCACAGCAGCAAAGTTAGGGTTTGTCAATCCCTCACAGCAGCAGAGTTAGGGTTTGTCCATCCCTCACAGCAGCAGAGTTAGGGTATGTCCATCCCTCACAGCAGCAGAGTTAGTGGTTATTCATCCCTCACAGCAGCAAAGTTAGGGTTTGTCAATCCCTCACAGCAGCAGAGTTAGGGTTTGTCCATCCCTCACAGCAGCAGAGGTAGCAGTTATCGATCCCTCACAGCAGCAGAGTTAGCGGTTATTGATCCCTCACAGCAGCAGAGTTAGGGTTTGCTTATCCCTCACAGCAGCAGAGTTAGAACTATACATTCAGTCCACAATCAACTAAGTAATCCTGAAGTAGAAGTCTGGGGAAATGTTTAAAACTAGAACAGATAGGCTGTCACCCTGTGTAACGGACCGTTTCAGCAGACAAGGGGTTAAAATCCGTTTAGGCGATATGTCCCTTTCTGAGAGACAGGCACAGCTACTGCAGAACACCAACCTCCCGAACTGGATACAAAATAGCACTCCAAACTGGAACCTCGCGAATAGCTGCTAGCAGACGAACAGGAAAAGCATACAATCAGCTTACACTCCTGGCAATCAGTCTCTAACAGCATACAGGGAATCCCCCCAATAACGAGACAAGGCTCCGTGTTGAGGGCCAAGCAGTGGTCTGTGAGTTAAAATGGCCGCTATCTATTGTTCTCACCATGTGCTTCATCCATTGTTCTCACCATGGGAATAGTAAAATCCAAGCAAGTAAGGCAAATGATGCAATCCAGGGACAGAGGGCTCAGTCCCAAGTGCCTTAAGACCTAATACCTTAAGGGACCATAATCCCAGGGCAGGAGGCTGGCAAACAGCCCCCTCCAAAACACCGTGGCGAGGTTGGTTTCGCCACACATTTCCCCCTCCCAGGGAAGACTAACCAGATACCTGAGTTAGTCTGGCAGCCCTCCCACAACCCAATACTGGACCTGTTGAATTTAGTAGCCTGTCTCTGTCCAGTGAATCCACCAAGATTATATTGGTAGCTGGTACTCCCGGTCTCTGTGTTGCTCCCTGGCTTGGAGTGGAGGTTGCTTTGTGGGCAGGTATCAGCGGTACTCTGCCCTGGTGCCAGCGTTGCCATGGAAGAAGCCTGGTTGGAGCCTGGTTGTTGGAGGGGGAGACCGACTGTCTCCTCTTTGGCTAAACAGCCCTGTTGCTGGGGGACAGGACCGACTGTCCCTACCTCCTGTGCTGTAAGTGCAGAGACCACGGTCCCATCTGCACAGTTGTGGGGCTTACTGTCTCCCCCTGGTAAGTTAAGCTGCCACTGGGGAATGGAGACTGGGCTCCCAATTCCCGGCACATCACTCGGCCGCTGGGGAATGGAGACTGGGCTCCCAATTCCCAAAAAATCATGCTGCTGCTGGGGGGCAGGAACAACTACCTCTGCCCCCTGTTACTCAGTCTGCCACTGGGGAGGGAGGACACTGCTCTCCTCTCCCTGCATTTCACACTGCCGCTGGGGAATGGAGACTGGGCTCTCAATTCCCTGCAGGACCGGTGGAGAGACCTCGGTCCCATCTCTACCGGCCACCTGGGGTTCTTCCCAGTAACACTCCACAATATCTGCCCAGCTGAATGGGTCTGGATCCGGGTCTGTCATCTTACTGTCCTGCTGAGCCTTCCCAATGGAGTGGAAGAGATCTCGGTAGTCCTGCTCCAGTTCCCACTCCAGGGTTGCTAGGTGAGACAGGTCTTGCTCTACCTCATGGGGGTCATCCCACTCATGCCTAGCCTCCCTCTCATAGAAAATGTCCTGAAGTCTGGACTGTGCAGGGCTCCCGAAGTCAGGCTCTGCAAAGGACTCCCATAACAAGCCAGGACCATCAAACTCCTCTCCCTCTGGCTTGTCATGCTCAGCTGTCCAGGGTATATACTGTGCCATATACCACCAGAGCGCCTGGTAGGCATCCTCCAGCCATAGCTCCTGCTATACCCGGTGCTCTAGTTCCTTCACCCATTCCTCCAGGGGCTGCTCTCCCAGGAAGGGCATCTGCAGGGCCACTTGCTTCTGCAACCACTGCTCTTCACTGGGGAGACTCTCAACCCGCTGGTATTGTAAATTATCCAGGGCCTGGTACCAGATGCCTTTCCTTAATGCATCCCTGACATCCAGGTCCTCCTCCTCGTATAACACTGCTGGTTCCATCCTGCAGCTGTCTGGGTCGTTGTACTGGGACATGCGTTGCCCTTAAATTGTAGAATCCACAGAAATGGTGTCTCCTGTAGCTGTCCTTCTGGCTGTAGGAACGATCCCACTGCTGCCACCAATTGTAACGGACCGTTTCAGCAGACAAGGGGTTAAAATCCGTTTAGGCGATATGCCCCTTTCTGAGAGACAGGCACAGCTACTGCAGAACACCAACCTCCCGAACTGGAAACAAAATAGCACTTTAAACTGGAACCTCGCGAATAGCTGCTAGCAGACGAACAGGAAAAGCATACAATCAGCTTACACTCCTGGCAATCAGTCTCCAACAGCATACAGGGAATCCCCCCAATAACAAGACAAGGCTCCGTGTTGAGGGTCAAGCAGTGGTCTGTGAGTTAAAATGGCTGCTATCTATTGTTCTCACCATGTGCTTCATCCATTGTTCTCACCATGGGAATAGTAAAATCCAAGCAAGTAAGGCAAATGATGCAATCCAGGGACAGAGGGCTCAGTCCCAAGTGCCTTAAGACCCAATAACTTAAGGGACCATAATCCCAGGGCAGGAGGCTGGCAAACAGCCCCCTCCAAAACACCGTGGCGAGGTTGGTTTCGCCACACACCCTGAAACTACACGATACCCTGAGTTGTTATTTTTTTAGATAACATCTTCCTGTCTGACAGAAGGATGTGGATTTAAGACAACAAATTAAAAGATTCTCAAGAAACCTCAATGGCAGCTAACTCTGACCATAAATGTCAATGACAACACAAGGACATGAAAAGTCCTACTTTTCCAAACAAGATCAAGGTCAGTTGGCCCAAGGAGAAGTTTAAAGGCCCAAAAAACACATCAGATAAGGGAAACAGCCCAAAGGTCTCCAAGATTGTGGTTAGACCCAGAGGAATTGTCCACAAGACCTGAACATGTTCACAATAAGCAGGTCCATGCACAATACCAGCTGGCTGGCCTTAGAGACTACCTGTCGTTACAACCCCTCCTCAGACAGAAGTAGACTTGTACTATGTGTATGGCTGACAGAGACGTCAGGTGTAGTCTGCAGCCCTAGGTCTATCTGCCACTGCTTCACCTCACAAAATGCACTCCCCATGTATATGAGAGACTGGGCATGGACAAGGGGAAGTAAGAATATTCAGCGTCACAGCAAGGATGTCTCTCTAAGACTGCCGCCAGCCCCTGGAGCAACACACAGGAACCAGGGCACCAGCCACTAAACAGCCCAAAGAAACCACACTGAACGCTGCGTCCACCTCAGACACGGTTTACACCAGGTCGCTGCCAGCATGCATCCCCAACCAGCATACACCAAAGCCAGTTCAACAAGGACTGTAGCCAGCCACCACGACACAAGCACCTGAACCAATGAGAAATGGACGAGGAGAAACGCAAACATGGGCAGAAACCCATTTTAGACCAGACTTCAGAGTGACTGACCGGTCATAAAATGTAGAAAGGAAGATGGCTCCGGCAGCATGTAGCAGTATCAAAATTTCTTTATTTGTACCTCCAGACACAAATGGCAACGTTTCGACTGTTCACCAGTCTTTATCAAGCCTAATGACATCAGTGTTGGTAGGCATATAAATACCCCCCCCACATTAAAAAACACGCCCCACATTGCATCAACATAGCCAATTACTATAATGGAAAGAATCTGTGCAAGTTGTTACTTACTGAAGCCGGCATGGCCTCCATCTCCGTCATGTGTGCCACGGCGTGTTATCACCTCCAATGTGCAGTCGCGGGTCACCGGCTTCACATACCGGAAGTGTCATCAGTCACCATGACTACGGCCGGCACTGACGTCTCCAGCCAATGAGCAGCTAGACGCAAACACTGTCGTCATCGCCTGCGCGACTCTCACATGACCTCCCATATGGTGCGCACAGCCGTGCGTCAATCTCATAGGTCACATGGATAGCGCAGCCAATGGAGACACAGAGCAAATACCGGAGCCATGGTAACCACAACGCCGTGACCAACGCAACTTAACATAAAGAGAAGTGCACAATCCATATGGTAGCATGTACACAGTCAATGCACACAGGTGGCTAGATTGATATTGCCAAATCAAGATCACAATAGCGATCGCCACATTCTCACTAGACATCAAACGGAGGTGGAGACCATGTGCAGCGCAGCACCCCGCAACCATGCATGATCGCTATGTATAATACATTTTCCAAAATATCACCCATCAGATGTAATGAAAGGCATTTTGTCATACAAACATAGCAATCTCTATGTTAGGGATGTGTTTATACATATAAAAATTATAAAAAATTAATGATGATGTCCATATACTGAAGAGGATCATACAGCGACCCGTGTCAGTCGATGGATGTGACATTAAACTCCAAGTTTAACCCATAAGGTTGAAGGGATCTAAGGGTGTGGATCCACTTGAGTTCCTTTTTCCTAAGAATCACCTTCCTGTCACCACCCCTTCTCAGATACCCAACGCTGTCAATTACTCGAAATCTTAGTTGATTAATGGCATGTTTACAATCGATAAAATGTTTAGCAACCGGTTTGTCAATAGCTCCTGTTCTAATGGTGCTCTTATGCTTATTGATTCTTTCCCTCAGTTCCATTGTGGTTTCACCCACATATATTAGGCTACATGGACACTGTATCATATAAACCACATCTGTGGATTTGCATGTGAAGTGTCCCTTAATCTTAAACCGTTTACCACTATAAGGATGCGTAAAACCATCACCTCTCCTGATGCAACTGCATTCTTAAGTGGTGCCAATCTTCTCTGTTTGTCTAAATCCTTACCCCCTATATCCGCTTTGACCAATCTGTCGCGTAAATTACGGGTCCGTTTGTATGCCATCATTGGGGGGATAGAGAACTCCTTAACTGTGGGCAGTCCTTTCTGAAGGATCTGCCAATCCTGACGTAGGATGGCAGCAATATTGCTGCTGTCACCCCCAAAGATGGACACAAAAGGGATACGGGCAGACTCTTGTTTCTGTGGTTTCCTCGCCAATGTAGACCCACGTTTCATGGATATAATCCTATGTTTGGTGCGGTTAATCAGCTGGTTAGGGTAGCCTCTCTTTGAAAATTTCATACACATCTCATCCATTCTGTAGTCAAACTGGGTGTCATCGGATACGATACGACGTACCCTGAGTAGTTGGCTCCACGGGAGAGAGTTCACCATGGTCTGAGGGTGATTGCTATCATACATTAGTAGGGTATTCCTATCTGTAGGTTTCTGGAACAGATCAGTGCTGATCCTTCCATTGTGCACCTGAACTCGGACATCGAGGAACTGCAGCTCACGGGCGGAATGCATCACGGTGAACTGCAGGTCCCGGACCCCAGAGTTCAGGTGCACATGGAAATCCTCCAGTTCAGGTATAGTGCCTGTCCAAATCAGGAAAATGTCGTCGATGTAGCGCCACCAGCACAGAACTCTCTCATAAAATGAGGAGCGATACACTAGCCGATCCTCGACCTCCGCCATGAAGATGTTAGCGTAGGTGGGGGCCATGTTGGACCCCATCGCCACACCACGCTTTTGTTGGTAGAAGGTGTCCCCGAAGAGAAAGTAATTTCTCCTCAGGACCACCTCCAGGAGGTCGAGGATCAGCCGGCACGCCCCAGGAGAGAGTTCCGTGCCGGCCAGGGCCACATCGACGACATTTAAACCATAAGAGTGGTCGATGGATGTATACAACGATACAACATCAAAACTTACAAGTAAAAATCCCGCCGGCAAAACAAGTGAATTCAGCTTCGTCAAGAAATGGCCAGTGTCTCTGATATAGGAGGGGGCCGTGGTCGCATGGATCCGCAATACCCTATCCAAAAAGATGGAAATGGGATTAAAGATGGAACCCCTGCCCGACACAATAGGTCGGCCAGGGGGATCCACCAAACTCTTGTGGATCTTTGGTAGAACATATATTACAGGGGTAATCGGGTGGCTCACATGCAAAAAATTATATAGTTCATCATCGATGACTCCTTGACTAAGTGCCTCATCCAGTAATACCCCTATAACACATGCTATATCAAACTTAGGATCCTTGTTCAATATCTCGTAGACATTGACGTCCCCTACCTGTCGTGTGATCTCATAAATATATTTACAGGTATCCATGACGACCACGGCACCCCCCTTGTCAGCTGGCTTGATCGTCAATTTTTTATTATTATTCTGTTCCAGTTCAGACAAAGCCCGCCTCTCGGCATGGGACAGATTATGCCTGAACTGGTCAGTACTGCCCTCCCTCAATTGGTCAATTCGTTTCCTGACAAAGCTGATATATGTTTCAACCACATGATTGTTTTGCGGCGGCGAAAAATGACTTTTGTTACGTAAATCAAAATCTTTACACACAAGCATATCAGTGGATGCAATTGGTTGACAATTAGATGTATCAATATCTCTCGTTGAGAAAAAAGCTTTCAATCTAAGGCGTCTAAAGAACTTTTGTAAGTCCAGCTCAAGTTCGAACCAGTCCCGTGGGGTTGTGGGGCAAAATGTCAGGCCCCGACTCAATAAACTGGTTTGTATATTGTCAAGTTGAGAAGATGAAATGTTCACAACTAAGTTCATTTCCGCAGCCCGCGTCTCGTTATTCGCCCCTGTGAGTGGGAAGAGGCCTCCATTGGTATTGGGGGAAGGGCCCTTACTGGATCGATGATGTCTCCTACCACCCCTTCTGTATCGCCCTCGCCTCTTTTTCGGCCATGGCCTAAAAAATTATTGGACGCACCTGACTCATCAGCGGAATCGGACTCCCCAGTGCTGAAACCAAATTTGCCTTGATCAAAGCGTTTCCCACGTCTCCGTCTATTAGATCTTTGTGGTTGAGATGTCTGCCAATTGTATACTTTACCGGATTGGTAATCATCTAAGTCTCTGTGCCACTTATCCCTTTTAATGTGTTCAACCTCCGATTTATGCCGCATAACGTGTTGAGTCGTCTTTTCTTTGTAAGTTGTAAACTCATCGACACTCACCAGGTTCCGGATCTGGATTTCCAAATCGGTTGTGATTTTCTTCAGGTTATCCACCTCTTTCTGTAGAAAATCTATATTGAGCAGCATCAACTCGAAAGAGTATTGGTTATTTATCGCTTCAGGTGCGCTGAGGGAGTCCGATTCCGCTGATGAGTCAGGTGCGTCCAATAATTTTTTAGGCCATGGCCGAAAAAGAGGCGAGGGCGATACAGAAGGGGTGGTAGGAGACATCATCGATCCAGTAAGGGCCCTTCCCCCAATACCAATGGAGGCCTCTTCCCACTCACAGGGGCGAATAACGAGACGCGGGCTGCGGAAATGAACTTAGTTGTGAACATTTCATCTTCTCAACTTGACAATATACAAACCAGTTTATTGAGTCGGGGCCTGACATTTTGCCCCACAACCCCACGGGACTGGTTCGAACTTGAGCTGGACTTACAAAAGTTCTTTAGACGCCTTAGATTGAAAGCTTTTTTCTCAACGAGAGATATTGATACATCTAATTGTCAACCAATTGCATCCACTGATATGCTTGTGTGTAAAGATTTTGATTTACGTAACAAAAGTCATTTTTCGCCGCCGCAAAACAATCATGTGGTTGAAACATATACTGTATCAGCTTTGTCAGGAAACGAATTGACCAATTGAGGGAGGGCAGTACCGACCAGTTCAGGCATAATCTGTCCCATGCCGAGAGGCGGGCTTTGTCTGAACTGGAACAGAATAAAAAATTGACGATCAAGCCAGCTGACAAGGGGGGTGCCGTGGTCGTCATGGATACCTGTAAATATATTTATGAGATCACACGACAGGTAGGGGACGTCAATGTCTACGAGATATTGAACAAGGATCCTAAGTTTGATATAGCATGTGTTATAGGGGTATTACTGGATGAGGCACTTAGTCAAGGAGTCATCGATGATGAACTATATAATTTTTTGCATGTGAGCCACCCGATTACCCCTGGAATATATGTTCTACCAAAGATCCACAAGAGTTTGGTGGATCCCCCTGGCCGACCTATTGTGTCGGGCAGGGGTTCCATCTTTAATCCCATTTCCATCTTTTTGGATAGGGTATTGCGGATCCATGCGACCACGGCCCCCTCCTATATCAGAGACACTGGCCATTTCTTGACGAAGCTGAATTCACTTGTTTTGCCGGCGGAATTTTTACTTGTAAGTTTTGATGTTGTATCGTTGTATACATCCATCGACCACTCTTATGGTTTAAATGTCGTCGATGTGGCCCTGGCCGGCACGGAACTCTCTCCTGGGGCGTGCCGGCTGATCCTCGCCCTCCTGGAGGTGGTCCTGAGGAGAAATTACTTTCTCTTCGGGGACACCTTCTACCAACAAAAGCGTGGTGTGGCGATGGGGTCCAACATGGCCCCCACCTACGCTAACATCTTCATGGCGGAGGTCGAGGATCGGCTAGTGTATCGCTCCTCATTTTATGAGAGAGTTCTGTGCTGGTGGCGCTACATCGACGACATTTTCCTGATTTGGACAGGCACTATACCTGAACTGGAAGATTTCCATGTGCACCTGAACGCTGGTGTCCGGGACCTGCAGTTCACCGTGATGCATTCCGCCCGTGAGCTGCAGTTCCTCGATGTCCGAGTTCAGGTGCACAATGGAAGGATCAGCACTGATCTGTTCCAGAAACCTACAGATAGGAATACCCTACTAATGTATGATAGCAATCACCCTCAGACCATGGTGAACTCTCTCCCGTGGAGCCAACTACTCAGGGTACGTCGTATCGTATCCGATGACACCCAGTTTGACTACAGAATGGATGAGATGTGTATGAAATTTTCAAAGAGAGGCTACCCCAATAAATTAATCAACCGTACCAAACATAGGATTGTATCCATGAAACGTGGGTCTACATTGGCGAGGAAACCACAGAAACAAGAGTCTGCCCGTATCCCTTTTGTGTCCATCTTTGGGGGTGACAGCAGCAATATTGCTGCCATCCTACGTCAGGATTGGCAGATCCTTCAGAAAGGACTGCCCACAGTTAAGGAGTTCTCTATCCCCCCAATGATGGCATACAAACGGACCCGTAATTTACGTGACAGACTAGTTAAAGCGGATATAGGAGGTAAGGATTTAGACAAACAGAGAAGATTGGCACCACTTAAGAATGGTAATTTCCCTTGCCTCTCCTGCTGCAACTGCAGTTGCATCATGAGAGGCGATGGTTTTACGCATCCTTATAGTGGTAAACGGTTTAAGATTAAGGGACACTTCACATGCAAATCCACAGATGTGGTTTATATGATACAGTGTCCGTGTAGCCTAATATATGTGGGTGAAACCACAATGGAACTGAGGGAAAGAATCAATAAGCATAAGAGCACCATTAGAACAGGAGCCATTGACAAACCGGTTGCAAAACATTTTATCGATTGTAAACATGCCATTAATCAACTAAGATTTCGAGTAATTGACAGCGTTGGGTATCTGAGAAGGGGTGGTGACAGGAAGGTGATTCTTAGGAAAAAGGAACTCAAGTGGATCCACACCCTTAGATCCCTTCAACCTTATGGGTTAAACTTGGAGTTTAATGTCACATCCATCGACTGACACGGGTCGCTGTATGATCCTCTTCAGTATATGGACATCATCATTAATTTTTTATAATTTTTATATGTATAAACACATCCCTAACATAGAGATTGCTATGTTTGGATGACAAAATGCCTTTCATTACATCTGATGGGTGATATTTTGGAAAATGTATTATACATAGCGATCATGCATGGTTGCGGGGTGCTGCGCTGCACATGGTCTCCACCTCCGTTTGATGTGAGCATGTACATACTCTGATTGTCTAGTGAGAATGTGGCGATCGCTATTGTGATCTTGATTTGGCAATATCAATCTAGCCACCTGTGTGCATTGACTGTGTGCATGCTGTCATATGGATTGTGTACATCTCTTTATGTTAAGTTGCGTTGGTCACGGCGTTGTGGTTACCATGGCTCCGGTGTTTGCTCTGTGTCTCCATTGGCTGCGCTATCCATGTGACCTATGAGATTGACGCACGGCTGTGCGCACCATATGGGAGGTCATGTGAGAGTCGCGCAGGCGATGACGACAGTGTTTGCGCTTAGCTGCTCATTGGCTGGAGACGTCAGTGCCGGCCGTAGTCATGGTGACTGATGACACTTCCGGCATGTGAAGCCGGTGACCCGCGACTGCACATTGGAGGTGATAACACGCCGTGGCACACATGACGGAGATGGAGGCCATGCCGGCTTCAGTAAGTAACAACTTGCACAGATTCTTTCCATTATAGTAATTGGCTATGTTGATGCAATGTGGGGCGTGTTTTTTAATGTGGGGGGGGTATTTATATGCCTACCAACACTGATGTCATTAGGCTTGATAAAGACTGGTGAACAGTCGAAACGTTGCCATTTGTGTCTGGAGGTACAAATAAAGAAATTTTGATACTGCTACATGCTGCCGGAGCCATCTTCCTTTCTACATGTATATTCCAAGGCCTGATGGATCAAGGGCCTACGGCTAGGCTGCTGCATTGATCAACGCATTATCTTGAGACCATAAGGTGCTGCTTCTACACTTTCACGTTGACCGGTCATAAAAGTCACCGCCAACCCATATGTCGCGTCCTACAGGCGGTGTACAGACTGCCGGGGCCAAGTCTTATACATCGGACAGAGCAGATTGTACTGAGTTCCCCATTTTGAGGCCAATCTGATTGAATGAGGATCCGTGTCTTCCTGTCTCAGGACCTGATGGCTGCAGGTCTCTGTGTGAGGAAAGTCGCCTCAGCTTTCTATCATCCCTTTATTTTAATAACTGTTCTGTGTATATTTGTTGCTTCTGTTTTTACATCTTTCAATTTTTATTAAAACCAATTATTTACCCAGCACGGGCAAGGGTTTGTAAGGCCATTAGAGGTCCTGGTTTTCAGCTACCTGTTTGCTTTAAAATGCGAATCTCAAAAGTTTAAATTGTTGGCAACAATCTGATCTCCCGAGCAATCTGGTAGATTGTAGGAAGCCGGGTGATCGATAGTGTGTGTAGTGTGAGTACTTGTCCCGATAGACCGCGGGTACCTGGTCCCGGTCTGATCAGGTACTGCGACCTGGGGAATCGGGCAAGATCCTGACACCCATCACGTGTGTCTCCTCTCTCCCTCTTCTTTCATTAAGACACTGGGGATGTCTGTTTGCTGTTCATGTCTGATTGAGTTATGTTGTTAGACTTCTTGAACTGTATCTATACTGATTTTTTGTTTCACCTACACTGAGTCTCGACCAGTGACTGGGGAAACTGGGAGCTACAGATCAGTGGTTTTCAATATCTCCTGAGTAAGGAAGAATACAGAGGCGTACTCTTCCTGAGTACTGGGTGTCCGTCACATTGGTGGCAGCAGTGGAATGCTCTTCCTTGCCTAAGAAGGAATGGCTGTCGGAGATGGATGAGCTGCTTCAAACGGAACTGATGCTGGATGATGTGTATCGGGCGCTGCAGTGGTATGTCACCCAATTGTGCCCATGGCTGGAGAACAATGATCCCCCAGAGGGCTATGACTTGGCGGCCCGGGACTTATATTTGAGGCACTCCAGGAGGATCCACAATTTGGGAGTGCACAGGAGTGGAGAAGGGAGGACATGCGTGATTTAAGGGAGTTGGAACTTCCCAGTGAGCTCGGATTGAGGACTGATTTGGACTTTTTAGTTACACAGGAATGGGAGCTGGAACAGGCATACCAAAAACTGTTCGACAGTGCTCAACAGCATGCCCCAGCAACCACAGATGTCATGGAACTACTAGTCCCAGCTGAAGAGCTGGCATCAGGGAAGGGCACTGCTGACCTCCGCCCAGCACCAAATGCACCTCTGAAACTCCAGGGAGCAAGGGCAGACAGATGCAGAGGAACTACTAGCCCCAGCTAAGGAGTTGTCATCAGGGCAAAGCTCCATAGGCCTCTGCCTACAACAATCAGTGACTCTGTAAACTCTCTCCAGGTCCATCAAACTGGCAGTTTACTTCCCAGCAGAAGAGCCCCGCACCCATAGCCCCCCTGAAGTTTCCGGGAGAGATGGCGGCTGTAACGGATTTCCTGGCACCCTGACCAGGTACCTCTGTTGATGGATGCTCCTAGTGCTTCCCGAGGACTCCAAGCACTCCACTTGACACCATAAGCACGGCCGACCCCAAGAGCTAGGGATTATACTCTGGAGAGTATAATGATTATAGCAATCCCCAGAGTGTAGTTCTCCAATCCCCCAAACATTAGAGATGGCCTTGCTGTTCGCCCGGAGGTCGTTTCGCGGCGAACTTTGCTTTTTCGCAAATTCACTGAATGGGCGAACATATGGCAATGTCCGCCGGCGCCATATTCTCTTACATTGTGAAGAACTTTGACCCATGACACATACATCAGGTGGTACAGGACAGCCAATTGAGACGTTTCAGCACATGGACACCCCCCCACCTTATAAATAAACCCGATCTGGCGGCCATGTTACAGTCAGTCTTTTGCCAGTGTAGGGAGAGGTCGCTGTGTGGAGCAGGGACAGGCTGTTAGGGCCACCAAACGCTGGCTAATAGGGCCACAAAAGTCCTTGTAAGGACCGGTATAGGTGCGCTATCGATAGGTGTGCAGTACAGAGGGGTGTAATACACTTATAATATACTTTCTACCATATAAAGTGTATTATAGTGCATCTGTATTGTGCAGCAGTCGTGTGCGGTTCTGCTGAGATACTGCAGCCACACAGAGGGACAAGCGCTATTGGAACAGATAATTTCTACTGGTGTGATTTACCTGGTGCCCCCCCCCCCCAAAAAAAAAACTGATTGAAGCGGGGTGTTATATACCAATTATATACGTTCTATATAGTGCATTTGGCCAGTGCAGTAGTTGTGTTATCGAATTTCAACTATTATCATTAGGTTTTTTTTTTTCAAGAGGGGGGATTTCGTTAGCCATGTTTTTAATCCAATTTTATATTTGTAGTTCTTTTAAACAAATGTATTTGACCTGTATTTGTACTGGCCTGCAGTACAATTGATATCCATTGACGGTGTACTATACCTCCAGCTACATAATCACGTGATCTTGTCTGTCCGGTGAATGCCTAATGTTTGTGGCCTGTACTCCAGTGGCCTACAGTAAAATTTGTATCCATTGACCACATAATGTACCTCCAGCCACATAATCAGAATTTATTTTATGTCAGGTGAATGCCTAATATTTAATGCTCGTTCTCCCGTGGCCTAAAATAAAACATTTCTAGGCTCCAGCAGGGCACATTTCAGAGAGTTTCCCTTTAAGGCGCATACAAATGTCCCCTGATTAATATACATATTTTTTGTGGGAATTCTTGCCATTGATCCCCCTCTGGTCACTGTCCATGTTGTGGGACGATTTGTGCACTTCTTGTAAGTATTTGGTGGCTGCAATAATGACCTGAAGGTTTTTCAGGTTCGCCTGCCATTAAAGTGAACGGGGCCCGCCGCAAACTTACGGTTCACGAACATTTGATTGTGATCGCGTTCGCGGACCGTCCCGGCCAATGTTCGTCCATCACTACCAAACATGAGCCCAGACTTCATGAAGGGTAGAACAGGACATTTAATAAGGCTACATGTCAGCCTTTTATGCAGGTCTTCCAGCAAGGGACACTCCCATGGGGACCTTGTGGAAGACTGAGACAGTTTATACATAAACCAATCACATGCAGTTACAGGCAGACAACACACCTGTGATGCAATTAATCAACACAATGGGATAACGTAATCACTCACAGGCAGAAACGATCCATTTTTCCCTTTGGGGAGGGTGGAAGGGATCTCCATAGTTCTAGGTCCATAGTCCATAGTAAGGAGTCTAGCCCTCGGGCCTCTCCGCCCCAGTGACGGTTCAGTCCGTCACAGCGGCCAACCCCATTTCTTTGTTACCAGCTACAGAGGTAGGGGACCTGATAGATGGGTGCTGGGGGGAACTTGGAGATGGGACCAAGGTCTCTCCACCGGCCCTACAGGGATGCTGGGTGGTCGGCCCAGATCCCCAACGGCAGCCGGAGGTTCAGGGAGTAGGGACCTGCTCCCCAGTGGCAGTATGTTTTGCAGGGAGAGGAGATAACCGGTCTCTCTCCCCAGCTGCAGTGTACCTTGCAGGGAGAGGAGAGCATCGTCTCCCTTCCCCATAGGCAGTGTACCTTGCAAGGAGAGGAGACAACCGGTCTCTCTTCCCAACCACAGGGGGACAGCACACCTAACTCTGATGGTGCGGATGGGACCGCGGTCTCTGCACCAGACCTACATGGATGCTGGACGGCCGGTACAGATCCCCAACCATCCCGCAGGAATGCCAGTAGGAGGAGGTAAGCGATCCCTCCTCTCCACAGCAGACCGGCAACCAGGTCCTGGGGGTAGGATTCCATGACCACATCCCAGCAGAAGAGCTGGCATCTGGTAAGAGCGCCGCTGGCCTCTGCCCTACCTGTCCCTGTTACAGGGCAGGATTGAGCACCAGTTTGCCCAGCTGAAGCGCTGGCACCAGGGCAGAGTACCGCTGATCTCTGCCCACAAAGCAACCTCCACTCCCAGCCAGAGAGCAACACTGAAACCCAGGGAGAAGAGGTAGCCGAAATCCCTCCCCAGCGGCAGATGGATATCCAGGGAGAAGAGGTAGCCGACCTCTCTCCCCAGCGGCAGAGGGCGTTCCAGGAAGAAGAGGAAGCCGACCTCTCCCCCCAGCGGCAGATGGAGACCTAGGAAGAAGAGGTAGCCGACCTCTCTCCCCAGCGGCAGAGGGCGTTCCAGGAAGAAGAGGTAGCCGACCTCTCTCCCCAGCGGCAGAGGGCGTTCCAGGAAGAAGAGGTAGCCGACCTCTCTCCCCAGCGGCAGAGGGCATTCCAGGGAAAAGAGGTAGCCGACCTCTCTCCCCAACGGCAGAGGGTGTTCCAGGAATAAGAGGTAGCCGACCTCTCCTCCCAGCGGCAGATGGACACCCAGGAAGAAGAGGTAGCTGACCTCTCTCCCCAGCGGCAGATGGAGACCCAGGGAGAAGAGGTAGATGACCCAGTCCGACTGTGACTGATCCAGACAGGTCTGGGAGGAGAAGGTCGCAGCGACTTGCTACTCGCGATAGCTTGTGAGTTTGCTCCGTGGTTCAGGGTATGTCATCCGGGTTTTGCCTTGTGAACCTTTTTGTCCTGACTGGCAGTTTGTAGGCATCCTTCTCAGGTGAGTCCTGTCTGCCACTCCCAGCTACTATATTAGTTTCAGTTTCACTTGCAGTCATTGCCAGATATAGTCCTTACTTCCAGTGCTATTCTGACCTTTGAAGGAGATCGTTTGACGGTATTGCTGCGGTGCTCTTGTCTGGCGTGGACTGTCGTTATTGGGATCACCTTCTCTGCTCGTGACTGGATAAGTCTACCTCTGCTGGAGATTGTTTGTTTGTTGCTGTCTTCACCTGTTGTTCTCCTAGACATGAGTGATGGTGACTAGTGCTCCCATCTGCCTTTCCCCAGTCTAGTCTTGTTAGGGTGTCTGAGGGTTTAGGCATCCTGCTCGCCGCACGGGTTCACACCCCGTCTAGGGTATCAGGGCAGACAGGTGCCAGCTTAGGGTTAGTCAGGGGTGGCCGTTCTATTTCCCATCCGTAGATAAGGGCCCCCCTTCCCCTCCGTCTGGTGTGACACGACTGCTGCTGGGATATCTGGCCTTTTAAAAAAAAAAGAAAAAAGTGACTTTTCTTTTCTTTTTTTTTTCTGTTTTGCTTTGTATTTTTCTGTTCCACTATGGATCCGGTTACGGTTTTGGCGAAACAATTACAGGGGTTATCCCTTGAAGTGGCAGGATTAAAAGCAACAGTGCTGCAGCAGCAGCAGCAGCAATCCTTGGGTTCCACCGTTGCTACGGGAAACCAGGGTACTCCTGAGCCAAAAGTGGCTTTACCTGATAGGTTCTCAGGAGGGAGAGACCAATTTGTAACCTTCAGAGAAGCTTGTAAATTGTTCTTCAGGTTACACCTTAGGTCCTCCGGCGGTGAGGAACAACGGGTGGGCATTGTAATTTCGCTCCTGCAAGGAGATCCGCAGGCTTGGGCTTTCTCCCTACCATCAGACTCTCCGGCCTTACGATCAGTGGAGGAGTTTTTTGAAGCCCTGGGTCTCGTATATGATGACCCGGACAGGGTCTCACTGGCTGAGTCTAAGCTACGTGGACTTCGGCAAGAGAACCGGTCTGCTGAACTATATTGTTCCGAATTCCGTAGGTGGGCTACTGATACATTATGGAACGATTCGGCCCTTAGGAGTCAGTTCTGCCAGGGGTTGTCTGAAAAATTAAAAGACGTGCTGGCGGTATACGAGGTTCCTGGGTCTCTTGAGGCTGCTATGTCTCTGTCCATAAGAATCGACAGACGACTCAGGGAGAGACTATTAAATTCTACAGAGGCCTCTATACGGCAGGGATCGGTTTGTTATGATCCAATCGAACCAATGCAAATAGGGGGCGCCACTAGACGGGTGAATCCTCCTAAGGTCCGCCGTAGGTCAGAGGTTTGTTTTCGTTGTGGGGGGAGGGGTCATTTTGTAAAGGTATGTCCCTCAGAACCCAAGAGACCACAAACAAAGGAGCCGCCGGAAAACTAGAGTCCCCAGATTGTGCGGAGGATAACAGTCTGGGCGTATTTCTTTCCTCCATACGCATGTCTCAGTTTTTGTTGTCCGCTACCGTTGAGGCGGGCAATAAGACTGAGATCTGTTCCGTCTTTTTGGACAGTGGGGCGGGGGTCAACTTGGTGGATTCACGGTTTGCTCAGGCTCTCGGTTTTACTCCGGAACCGGTACGCAGAACTATTCCTGTTTTTGCCATCAACTCCTCTCCTCTTAACTCAGATCATCCATAATATCCATCTGCAGGTAGGGGACCTCCATAAAGAGCATATCTCTTGTTATGTCCTGGACGGTCTTCCGGCTCCTATGGTATTGGGGCTTCCCTGGCTGGTGACTCACAATCCAGTGGTGGATTGGCAGGCCGGGGAGATTGTGGAGTGGAGTGAACATTGGAGTGAACATTGTAAGGACAACTGCTTGAGTAGTAGGTTCTCTACACTCTCTGTAACATCTCTACCTGCCTTTCTGTCAGATTTTATGGATGTGTTTTCTGAGAAGGGTTGTCAGGGGTTACCACCTCATCGTCCATATGATTGCCCGATTAATCTTGTACCTGGGGCCAAACTACCTAAAACCCGGTTATACAATCTTTCCGGCCCGGAGAGGAAGGCTTTGCAAGATTATATTTCGGAGAGTTTGGCTAAGGGACACATCAGACCCTCTTCTTCACCCGTGGCTGCAGGGTTCTTTTTCGTTAAAAAGAAAGATGGGGGCCTGCGTCCTTGCCTGAATTTCCGGGAAATAAACCGGATAACTATCTGAGATCCCTATCCTCTTCCTCTCATTCCCGACCTCTTTAATCAGGTTGCTGGTGCTAAATGGTTCTCCAAAATGGATCTCAGAGGAGCCTATAACCTGGTTCTCATCAAAGAGGGGGATGAGTGGAAGACGGCTTTTAATACTCCAGAAGGGCATTATGAAAATCTGGTCATGCCATTTGGTCTTACTAATGCGCCTGCGGTGTTCCAACATTTTGTCAACAATATTTTTAGTCACCTTATCGGGAGATTTGTTGTGATATATCTTGATGACATCCTGGTCTATTCTCCGGATTTGGAGACACATAAGATCCATGTGAGACAAGTGCTGCAGATATTAAGGGCCAACAAATTGTTTGCTAAATTAGAGAAATGTGTGTTCGCCGTAAAAGAACTGCAATTTCTGGGGTATGTGTTGTCAGATTCAGGTTTCCGCATGGATCCAGAGAAAGTCCGGGCGATTATGGACTGGGATCTGCCTGAGAACCTGAAGGCATTGCAACGCTTCCTGGGGTTTGCCAATTTTTATAGAAAGTTTATAAAGAACTATTCGTTGGTGGTCAAACCACTGACGGACATGACCCGAAAGGGATCCGATTTTTCCAAATGGTCACATGCAGCCAAAACTGTCTTTACATCTCTGAAGGAGAGATTCACCTCGGCCCCTATTCTCGTACAGCCAGATGTCTCGCTTCCTTTTATTGTAGAGGTTGATGCATCAGAGGTGGGGGTGGGAGCGGTACTTTCTCAGGGCCCGTCCCCTGGTGAATGGTGTCCGTGTGCTTTCTTTTCGAAGAAATTGTCCACTGCAGAAAGGAACTATGATATTGGCAACAGGGAACTTTTGGCTATTAAGTTGGCCTTTGAGGAGTGGCATCATTTTTTGGAGGGGGCGGTTCATCCCGTCACGGTGATTACTGATCACAAAAACGTATATCTGGAGTCTGCTAAACGTCTCACCCCTAGACAGGCTCGGTGGTCGTTATTTTTTACTAGGTTAAATTTTGTAATAACCTATCGCCCGGGGGCAAAAAATACTAAGGCGGATGCATTGTCTCGAAGTTTTCCTGGAGGGGGTGATGTTGAGGTACCAGAGCCTATTTTGCAAAAGGGGGTGGTGGTCTCTGCATTACACTCAGGTTTAGAGGGGAGGGTGTTGGAAGCTCAGGGGGACGCCCTGGCCTCCTGCCCCTCGGGTAAACTGTTTGTGCCAGAAAATTTACGCCTGGAGATACTAAAAGAACACCATAACTCCACACTGGTAGGACACCCAGGTAGTAGGGCAACCTCTGAATTAGTGTCTCGTCGGTTCTGGTGGCCTAAGTGGCGCCAGGAGGTGTTTAATTTTGTGTCTGCATGTGCTACCTGTGCTCGTTCTAAGGTAGATCATACTCGTCCAGCAGGGCGTCTTTTACCTCTGGCCATCCCCAACAGGCCTTGGACGCACCAATGGATTTCATTACGGATCTACCAGTATCAGCTGGGAAGACTGTTATTCTTGTAGTTGTTGACAGATTCAGTAAAATGGTGCACTTTATTGCTCTTACCGCATTGCCTAATGCTAACACACACTGGCTCTGGTTTTTATTGACCACATCGTGAAGCTTCACGGGGTCCCTTCCGATATTGTTTCGGATCGTGGTACCCAATTTGTTTCTAAATTTTGGAAAGCTTTTTGTTCTCGTTTAGGGGTTTATCTGTCGTTTTCTTCATCTTTCCATTCACAGTCCAACGGTCAGACTGAACGTACCAATCAAAACCTAGAGACATATTTGAGATGCTTTGTTTCCGAAAATCAGGAGGAGTGGTCATCTTATTTACCGTTAGCCGAGTTTGCCATTAATAATCGTCGTCAAGAATCCACCGGTAAGTCACCATTTTTCGGTGAGTATGGTTTCCATCCTCAGTTTTGTACGTTTAGTGAGGGGGGGCCGTCTGGGATTCCCGAGGAGGAACGATTTGCATCTTCACTTTCATCAGTGTGGCAGAGTGTGCAAGAAAGTTTGAAGAGAATTGGTGGTAGATACAAACGTGTGGCTGATAAGAAGCGCTCTGAAGGTCCGGACCTTGGGGTGAATGACTTGGTGTGGTTGTCTACCAGAAATATCAAGTTGAAGGTTCCCTCGTGGAAATTAGGTCCGAGATTTAGTGGTCCTTATAGGGTAATTAAGGTCATTAACCCGGTGGCTTTTCGTCTGGAGCTACCTCAGACTCTAAGGATCCATAATGTCTTCCACATATCTCTGCTTAAGAGATATGTAGAACCTCCTGAACCATTGCCATTACCGCCTCCACCGGAGGTTGTTGATGGCAGTCTTGAGTTTCAGGTAGAAAAGATTGTTGATTCACGATATGTTCGCCGCTCTCTTCAGTACCTGGTGCACTGGAGAGGTTATGGTCCCGAAGAGAGAACGTGGGTGCCAGCATCAGAGATAAAGGCGGACAGACTCATTCGGGCTTTTCATAGGTCCCATCCGGAGAGGCCTGGTCTTGAGGGTCCGGTGGCCCCTCGTAGAAAGGGGGGTACTGTCACGACTGTGACTGATCCAGACAGGTCTGGGAGGAGAAGGTCGCAGCGACTTGCTACTCGCGATAGCTTGTGAGTTTGCTCCGTGGTTCAGGGTATGTCATCCGGGTTTTGCCTTGTGAACCTTTTTGTCCTGACTGGCAGTTTGTAGGCATCCTTCTCAGGTGAGTTCTGTCTGCCACTCCCAGCTACTATATTAGTTTCAGTTTCACTTGCAGTCATTGCCAGATATAGTCCTTACTTCCAGTGCTATTCTGACCTTTGAAGGAGATCGTTTGATGGTATTGCTGTGGAGCTCTTGTCTGGCGTGGACTGTCGTTATTGGGATCACCTTCTCTGCTCGTGACTAGATAAGTCTATCTCTGCTGGAGATTGTTTGTTTGTTGCTGTCTTCCCCTGTTGTTCTCCTAGACATGAGTGATGGTGACTAGTGCTCCCATCTGCCTTTCCCCAGTCTAGTCTTGTTAGGGTGACTGAGGGTTTAGGCATCCTGCTCGCCGCACGGGTTCACACCCCGTCTAGGGTATCGGGGCAGACAGGTGCCAGCTTAGGGTTAGTCAGGGGTGTCCGTAGATAAGGGTCCCCCTTCCCCTCCGTCTGGTGTGACACGACTGCTGCTGGGATAGCGGTCGTGACACAGATGGAGACCTAGGAGGAAGAGGTAGCCGACCTATCTCCCCAGCGTTTAAAATAGAAAAAGGAAAATTTTTACCACTCAAAAAGGCGCCACCTGGGGCAAAAAAAAAAAAAAAAAGGACCGGTATATGATAAGAGCACTATAAAACTATCAATGAGATATAAATAAATTCTAAATAAAATTATGATAAAAAACTTAAAATCTGGATAAAATCAGATTTACTCACTTCACCCAGGAGGAGTGATGAGGGATAAGCTCAAGACCCCCTCATCAGCTCCTCCTGCGCCTGGTTCGCTTGACAGATTTTCCTGGAAAGACAGCAGTCCACACTCTGGAGATCTTGAATTTCCAAAATACTTTATTCAACACAGGGTATGGATGAGGGAAGAGCCCAACGCGTTTCGGGGATTTTCATCTAGGAATCCCCTTCTTCAGGAGCCATGACCTGTATAGGTAACACAAACATATTTATACATTGAAAAAAGGCGGCAAAGAACACCTGCATGACGTCACTTCCGGTCGCTGGGTGCGTTCCAGCGTGGAACGCACCGGAAGTGGAGACTGGATCTCTTAAATGTTTGTTAGATGTGATGTAAATTGTTAATTGGATAAGCCCCAATGCCGGGGCAACCCTGTACCTATCATTAATCTCCAAATGAATGATCAATGGTTCAGAAGAAGCGGATGGAGTCACTTCTGGTGATGCGATGCGTTCCAAGGTGGAACGCACCGGAAGTGACGTCCGATCCATATATTCCGTGTTGTCTAATGCCGGCAGTGAATATGTGTAAATCTATATATAATCTATATGTAATCGTTATTATCCGGGAATATACCTTGTACTGAAAGATATCGGGCCGGAACCCTAAATATTGCGAGATCTCGGCCCAAGGGTAACTTCTAGTGATATGAGAAACCCTAAGATATCGCGGGATAGAGAGGTGACGGTGTCACTTCCGGTAGAGTGGAACGCACCTTTGGAACGCACATTCTTATAGAGGAGTGACGGTGTCACCTCTAGTGTAATGGAACGCACACTTGAAGCGCAAATACCTATGGACATCGCGCTGAATAAGATTTTGTGTGTGGTAATCATGGATCAGGATTATTACCTTACCGAATCGAACCGCATTTTGTCGGATCCTGAATACTACAGGAACCTCGGCGAAGATCCCACCCCCATTTTTAAAAAATCTCTGCAAGGTCTTAGAGTCAGGCTTCAAGTCCAATATTTTAGATAAAAAAGAAATACTGTTTTTGATCAACTACCACCCGTCAGTAGCCAGATTTTATTTTTTACCTAAAATACACAAGAGCATCACTCACCCACCCGGCCGACCAATCATTTCCGGGATAAATTCCCTTACATCGAATGTAGACAAATATCTACAAAAATATGTCCAACGGTTACCCTCTTATCTACAAGACTCGGCGGCTCTTATCAACCTATCGGATCGTATAGTTTGGAAGGATACATTTCTATGGGTCACCTTAGACGTGTCATCCTTATACAGCAACATTAGACACGACCTTGGTCTTAAAGGGCTTCTGTCGCCCCACTAAACCTTTTTTTTTTTTTTTTGTTTACTTTTAATCCCTACACTCTAAATCTAATTAATCATTTTGGTCCTGTAGATTTTGTTTAACCCCCTCAGCCCCGCTAGGTGAAACCCCCTTCATGACCAGAGCACTTTTTACACTTCGGCACTACACTACTTTCACCGTTTATCGCTCGGTCATGCAACTTACCATACAAATTAATTTTACCTCCTTTTCTTCTCACTAATAGAGCTTTCATTTGGTGGTATTTCATTGCTGCTGGCATTTTTACTTTTTTTGTTATTAATCAAAATGTAACGATTTTTTTGCAAAAAAATGACATTTTTCACTTTCAGCTGTAAAATTTTGCAAAAAAAACGACATCCATATATAAATTTTTCGCCAAATTTATTGTTCTACATGTCTTTGATAAAAAAAAATGTTTGGGCAAAAAAAAAATGGTTTGGGTAAAAGTTATAGCATTTACAAACTATGGTACAAAAATGTGAATTTCCGCTTTTTGAAACAGCTCTGACTTTCTGAGCACCTGTCATGATTCCTGAGGTTCTACAATGCCCAAACAGTAGAAAAACCCCACAAATGACCCCATTTCGGAAAGTAGACACCCTAAGGTATTCGCTGATGGGCATAGTGAGTTCATAGAACTTTTTATTTTTTGTCACAAGTTAGCGGAAAATGATGATGATTTTTTTTTTTTTTTTTTTTCTTACAAAGTCTCATATTCCACTAACTTGCGACAAAAAATAAAAAATTCTAGGAACTCGCCATGCCCCTCACGGAATACCTTGGGGTGTCTTCTTTCCAAAATGGGGTCACTTGTGGGGTAGTTATACTGCCCTGGCAATTTAGGGGCCCAAATGTGTGAGAAGAACTTTGCAATCAAAATGTGTAAAAAATGACCGGTGAAATCCAAAAGGTGCACTTTGGAATATGTGCCCCTTTGCCCACCTTGGCAGCAAAAAAGTGTGACACATCTGGTATTGCCGTACTCAGGAGAAGTTGGGGAATGTGTTTTGGGGTGTCATTTTACATATACCCATGCTGGGTGAGAAAAATATCTTGGTCAAATGCCAACTTTGTATAAAAAAATGGGAAAAGTTGTCTTTTGCCAAGATATTTCTCTCACCCAGCATGGTTATATGTAAAATGGCACCCCAAAACACATTCCCCAACTTCTCCTGAGTACGGCGATACCAGATGTGTCACACTTTTTTGCTGCCAAGGTGGGCAAAGGGGCCCATATTCCAAAGTGCACCTTTCAGATTTTGCAGGCCATTTTTTACACTTTTGATTGCAAGGTACTTCTCACACATTTGGGCCCCTAAATTGCCAGGGCAGTATAACTACGCCACAAGTGACCCCATTTTGGAAAGAAGACACCCCAAAGTATTCCGTGAGGGGCATGGCGAGTTCCTAGAATTTTTTATTTTTTGTCACAAGTTAGCGGAAAATGATGATTTTTATTTTTTTCTCTTTTTTCCTTACAAAGTCTCATATTTCACTAACTTGCGACAAAAAATAAAAAATTCTAGGAACTCGCCATGCCCCTCACGGAATACCTTGGGGTGTCTTCTTTCCAAAATGGGGTCACTTGTGGCGTAGTTATACTGCCCTGGCAATTTAGGGGCCCAAATGTGTAAGAAGTACCTTGCAATCAAAATCTGTAAAAAATGGCCTGCGAAATCCGAAAGGTGCCCCTTTGCCCACCTTGGCTGCAAAAAAGTGTCACACATCTGGTATCGCCGTACTCAGGAGAAGTTGGGGAATGTGTTTTGGGGTGTCATTTTACATATACCCATGCTGGGTGAGAGAAATATCTTGGCAAAAGACAACTTTTCCCATTTTTTTATACAAAGTTGGCATTTGACCAAGATATTTCTCTCACCCAGCATGGGTATATGTAAAATGACACCCCAAAACACATTCCCCAACTTCTCCTGAGTACGGCGATACCAGATGTGTGACACTTTTTTGCAGCCAAGGTGGGCAAAGGGGCACCTTTCGGATTTCGCAGGCCATTTTTTACAGATTTTGATTGCAAGGTACTTCTTACACATTTGGGCCCCTAAATTGCCAGGGCAGTATAACTACGCCACAAGTGACCCCATTTTGGAAAGAAGACACCCCAAAGTATTCCGTGAGGGGCATGGCGAGTTCCTAGAATTTTTTATTTTTTGTCGCAAGTTAGTGAAATATGAGACTTTGTAAGGAAAAAAGAGAAAAAAATAAAAATCATCATTTTCCGCTAACTTGTGACAAAAAATAAAAAATTCTAGGAACTCGCCATGCCCCTCACGGAATACCTTGGGGTGTCTTCTTTCCAAAATGGGGTCACTTGTGGCGTAGTTATACTGCCCTGGCAATTTAGGGGCCCAAATGTGTAAGAAGTACCTTGCAATCAAAATCTGTAAAAAATGGCCTGCGAAATCCGAAAGGTGCCCCTTTGCCCACCTTGGCTGCAAAAAAGTGTCACACATCTGGTATCGCCGTACTCAGGAGAAGTTGGGGAATGTGTTTTGGGGTGTCATTTTACATATACCCATGCTGGGTGAGAGAAATATCTTGGCAAAAGACAACTTTTCCCATTTTTTTATACAAAGTTGGCATTTGACCAAGATATTTCTCTCACCCAGCATGGGTATATGTAAAATGACACCCCAAAACACATTCCCCAACTTCTCCTGAGTACGGCGATACCAGATGTGTCACACTTTTTTGCAGCCTAGATGCGCAAAGGTGCCCAAATTCCTTTTAGGAGGGCATTTTTAGACATTTGGATCCCAGACTTCTTCTCACACTTTCGGGCCCCTAAAAAGCCTGGGCAGTATAAATACCCCACATGTGACCCCACTTTGGAAAGAAGACACCCCAAGGTATTCAATGAGGGGCATGGCGAGTTCCTAGAAATTTTTTATTTTTTGCATATGTTAGCGGAAATTGATTTTTTTTGTTTTTTTTCTCACAAAGTCTCACTTTCCGCTAACTTAGGACAAAAATTTCAATCTTTCATGGACTCAATATGCCCCTCAGCGAATACCTTGGGGTGTCTTCTTTCCGAAATGGGGTCACATGTGGGGTATTTATACTGCCCTGGCTTTTTAGGGGCCCTAAAGCGTGAGAAGAAGTCTGGAATATAAATGTCTAAAAATGTTTACGCATTTGGATTCCGTGAGGGGTATGGCGAGTTCATGGGAGATTTTATTTTTTGACACAAGTTAGTGGAATATGAGACTTTGTAAGAAAAAACAAAAACAAAAAAAAAATTCCGCTAACTTGTGCCAAAAAAAATGTCTGAATGGAGCCTTACAGGGGGGGGTGATCAATGACAGGGGGGTGATCAATGACAGGGGGGTGATCAATGACAGGGGGGTGATCACCCATATAGACTCCCGGATCACCCCCCTGTCATTGATCACCCCCCTGGTAAGGCTCCATTCAGACGTCCGTATGATTTTTACGGATCCATGGATCGGATCCGCAAAACACATGCGGACGTCTGAATGGAGCCTTACAGGGGGGTTATCAATGACAGGGGGTGATCAGGGTGATCAGCCCCCTGTCACGGATCACCCCCCCTGTAAGGCTCCATTCAGACATCCGCATGATTTTTTACGGATCCATGGATACATGGATCGGATCCACAAAAAACATGCGGACGTCTGAATGGAGCCTTACAGGGGGGTTATCAATGACAGGGGGTGATCAGGGTAATCAGGGTGATCACCCCCCTGTCACGGATCACCCCCCCTGTAAGGCTCCATTCAGACATCCGCATGATTTTTTACGGATCCATGGATACATGGATCGGATCCACAAAAAACATGCGGACGTCTGAATGGAGCCTTACAGGGGGGTTATCAATGACAGGGGGTGATCAGGGTAATCAGGGTGATCACCCCCCTGTCACGGATCACCCCCCCTGTAAGGCTCCATTCAGACATCCGCATGATTTTTTACGGATCCATGGATACATGGATCGGATCCACAAAAAACATGCGGACGTCTGAATGGAGCCTTACAGGGGGGTTATCAATGACAGGGGGTGATCAGGGTAATCAGGGTGATCACCCCCCTGTCACGGATCACCCCCCCTGTAAGGCTCCATTCAGACATCCGCATGATTTTTTACGGATCCATGGATACATTGATCGGATCCACAAAAAACATGCGGACGTCTGAATGGAGCCTTACAGGGGGGTGATCAATGACAGGGGGTGATCAGGGAGTGTATATGGGTGATCACCCCCCTGTAAGGCTCCATTCAGACGTCCGCATGTGTTTTGCGGATCCGATCCATGTATCCGTGGATCCGTAAAAATCATACGGACGTCTGAACGGAGCCTGACAGGGGGGTGATCAATGACAGGGCGGTGATCAATGACAGGGGGGTGATCAGGGAGTTTATATGGGGTGATCATGGGTGATCAGGGGTTTATAAGGGGTTAATAAGTGACGGGGGGGGGGTGTAGTGTAGTGTGGTGTTTGGTGCGACTGTACTGACCTACCTGAGTCCTCTGGTGGTCGATCCTAACAAAAGGGACCACCAGAGGACCAGGTAGGAGGTATATTAGACGCTGTTATGAAAACAGCGTCTAATATACCTGTTAGGGGTTAAAAAATTCGGATCTCCAGCCTGCCAGCGAACGATCGCCGCTGGCATGCTGGAGATCCACTCGCTTACCTTCCGTTCCTGTGAGCGCGCGCGCCTGTGTGCGCGCGTTCACAGGAAATCTCGCGTATCGCGAGATGACGCGTATATGCGTGACTGTGCGCAGCGCTGCCACCTCCGGAACGCACATGTGCGTTAGGCGGTCCGGAGGTGGTTAAAACATGCTTTTAAAATATGCAAATTACCTTGCTGCCAGCAGGTAGGGCGGGTACTTGCTGGTAGCAGCCGCATCCTCCGATCCTAAAGACGCCCCCTCCGCATTGTGATTGACAGGGCCAGTGAACGGGATCGTTCTCTGCTGGCCCTGCCTGTTTGCATTCAAAATCTGGCGCCTGCGCCGCAGCCGTACCTGTCTTCAATCGGCGCAGGCGCACTGAGAGGCGGCCGCTCGCTCGGCCGCTTCATCCTCAAAGCACCTGTGCCGGGTGTAGATGTGACGTCATCGGCGCAGGCGCATTGAGGATGTAGCGGCTGAGCGAGCGGCCGCCTCTCAGTGCGCCTGCGCCGATTGAAGACAGGTACGGCTGCGGCGCAGGCGCCAGATTTTGAATGCAAACAGGCAGGGCCAGCAGAGAACGATCCCGTTCACTGGCCCTGTCAATCACAATGCGGAGGGGGCGTCTTTAGGATCGGAGGATGCGGCTGCTACCAGCAAGGTAATTTGCATATTTTAAACAAAATCTACTGGACCAAAATGATTAATTAGATCATGTAGCCATAAATCGCAGTGTAGGGTTTATAAGTAAGCAAAAAAAACAAAAAAGGTTTAGTGGGTGACAGAAGCCCTTTAAGGCCATCCAGTCAGTTCTTGCCAAAGACTGCGAACCACCACCACTACAGAGAGGGTGTTTACTTAGCTCCATAGAATATATTTTAACCATTATTTTTCTTTTAACGATATATTCAAACAAAAGGCACAGCTATGGGCACCAAATCCGCTCCTCCCTACGCCAACCTATTTGTGGGCTGCTTTGAGGATCATTTCAACCTCCTTTCCCACCCTAACATCATTTTTTACCGGAGGTATATAGACGACATCATCTTCATTTGGGAAGGTGGAATTGAGAAACTCGTGTCTTTGGTTGAGACACTCAATCAGAATGATTGGG
This sequence comes from Bufo gargarizans, assembly GCF_014858855.1. Lineage (NCBI taxonomy): Eukaryota > Metazoa > Chordata > Amphibia > Anura > Bufonidae > Bufo > Bufo gargarizans. Next base: position 494,773 of record NC_058082.1, on the reverse strand, counting down.
GCCTCCATTTTAGCTCTGAATCGGATCCCTCTGAAGCCTTTTATCTTGACTTGCATCTAAAAATAACCAATAAAAAAATACACACTAGCACCTTCTTTAAAAAAGTAGATGCCAATAGCTATTTGGAGTATACAAGCTGTCACCACTCAAAATGGAAAAGAAACATTCCTTATAGCCAAAAGAAGCGTATGAGAAGAAACTGCTCCGATAACCTAATCTTCAACAAACAACTGGGTATTCTAGAGGATGGGAGAAAAGGGCTACCCCAAAAGCCTCATAAGAGCATCAGAAAAAGGAATTTTAGAACTAGATCAAAAGACTGCTTTAAGGCCCCTCAAACAAAGAAGGATAGTAAAATCACCCACTAGTCCAACCTCATCGCTAGGTATAATACTAAACATGCAGACATTCGTCGTATCCTCAACAGACACTGGGGCCTTCTTTTAAAAGATCCGATTCTTAAAACCATACTTCCCAAACAGACATCCATCGCCTTCAGACGAGCGCAGTCACTAAAAAATATTTTGGCCCCTTCTTGCCCTAAATTGTCCCAACACAATAGGGGTCAAACACTTATCAGAAAGATGAACTCCAGTCCGGGGGCCTAACGCTGTGGAATAACCGAGTGCAAATGCTGTTGGAGGATCCCTCAAGACACCACAGAAATCTCAATAACAGCTGAAGAGACCTGGGAACTCAGGCAGAGAATGACTGCAACCTAAAACACGTAGGCCGAACAACTCAAGCCGTCAGAGATAGGATGTCGGAACACCACTCCGATCACACATAGCGTCTCCAGACACTTTGTAGAGAAGCACAAGAGCGATCCATCCCTCTTGAAATGGATCCCCGTAGAACATGTCGCACAGTCCTACCAGCTCCTCTGTAGAAAGGGGATGCACTGGATTGACCGTTGGAACACTCTATCCCCATATGGGCTTACTGAGACCTTAGAGTATTCCAATTATTAACATTTTTAATTTATCAACATTCTCAACTGAAGAAATATGTAAAAACCAATGAACACCTTAATACAAAATATCACCCATAGACATTGGGGCATACAATTGAAAGGGGTACTCAACAATATTTCCACTACTGTATAGCCCCAAAAATCGGTCACTCTATGTTCCATACGCGACAGTTCCACAGCATCACCCACATACTGGTTAGGCTCACCATCAAATAATGTATTGATTTTTACTATTCACATTATCCCTGTTGTTGGTTAAGTTCTATAGAGCCTTTCCCATATGTATACATATACCTTCGCAATATTCCCCGATAGCTGTATGTACCAATCGTGTTCCATGGAGCTTCTCCCATATACTTAGTCATCTCTGTAGCTCTATGCACTTTTTATTTAGGTTTATTATACACAATATTCCTTTAACAATCTTGGAGCCGATATTACACATGATGAGAGAATCATGCATATATTCATGTATTAACGCGTTCATCTGCTCACCTATTCTTATTGATTTTGATGTATTTATTCACCGGCTCATATCCGTTTTCTTAGTTTAATCCTATCCATTCCAAGATCCTCGGAACACTATATACACATTTTAATTCAGACTATCTCTAGCTTTATATACCTAACCACACACAAAATCTTATTCAGCGCGATGTCCATAGGTATTTGCGCTTCAAGTGTGCGTTCCATTACACTAGAGGTGACACCGCCACTCCTCTATAAGAATGTGCGTTCCAAAGGTGCGTTCCACTGTATCGGGAGTGACACCGTCACTCCTCTATAAGAATGTGCGTTCCACTGTACCGGAAGTGACACCGTCACCTCTCCATCCCGCGGTATCTTAGGGTTTCTCATATCACTAGAAGTTACCCTTGGGCCGAGATCTCGCGATATTTTGGGTTCCGGCCCCGATATCTTTCAGCACATTACCTTGAAGATTGCTGCTGCTCTGTTTCGCAAGGTATATTCCCGGATAATAACGATTACATATAGATCATATATAGATTTACACATGGTCACTGCCGGCATTAGACAACACGGAATATACGGATCGGACGTCACTTCCGGTGCGTTTCACCTTGGAACGCATCGCATCACCAGAAGTGACTCCATCCGCTTCTTCTGACCATTGATCATTCATTTGGAGATTAATGATACGTACAGGGTTGCCCCGGCATTGGGGCTTATTAACAATTTACATCACATCTAACAAACATTTAAGAGATCCAGTCTCCACTTCCGGTGCGGTCCACGCTGGAACGCACCCAGCGACCGGAAGTGACGTCATGCAGGTGTTCTTTGCCGCCTTTTTTCAATGTATAAATATGTTTGTGTTACCTATACAGGTCATGGCTCCTGAAGAAGGGGATTCCTAGATGAAAATCCCCGAAACGCGTTGGGCTCTTCCCATACCCTGTGTTGAATAAAGTATTTAGGAAATTCAAGATCTCCAGAGTGTGGACTGCTGTCTTTCCAGGAAACCCTGCCAAGCGAACCAGGCGCAGGAGGAGCTGATGAGGGGTCTTGAGCTTATCCCTCATCACTCCTCCTGGGTGAAGTGAGTAAATCTGATTTTATCCAGATTTTCAGTTTTTTATCATAATTTTATCTAGAATTTATTTATATCTCATTGATAGTTTTATAGTGCTCTTATCATATACCGGTCCTTTTTTCTTTCTGCCCCAGGTGGCGCCTTTTTGAGTGGTAAAAATTTTCCTTTTTCAATTTTAAACGCTGTTCTATCGGCCCGGATCCTCCGGTCGGACATTTACCACCGGCAGCCTCTGTGTCTCTATCTTCCATTGCCCTTTTTTTTTCTCCGCCTACCCAACCTTTGGCGCCGTGCTATATTGGTCCGGAGTTACCCTCTACGGTAGCAGAGTGACTAACCCTGTCTTTTTTTTCTTTACGTCTCTGACTCTCTCCTCAGCGGCAGAGGGCGTTCCAGAGAGAAGAGGTAGCCGACCTCCCCCCCCAGCGGCAGAGGGCGTTCCAGAGAGAAGAGGTAGCCGACCTCTCCCCGCAGCAGCAGAGGGCGTTCCAGAGAGAAGAGGTTGCCGACCTCTCCCCCCAGCAGCAGAGGGCGTTCCAGAGAGAAGAGGTTGCCGACCTCTCCCCGCAGCAGCAGAGGGCGTTCCAGAGAGAAGAGGTTGCCGACCTCTCCCCGCAGCAGCAGAGGGCGTTCCAGAGAGAAGAGGTTGCCGACCTCCCCCCCCAGCAGCAGAGGGCGTTCCAGAGAGAAGAGGTTGCCGACCTCTCCCCCCAGCAGCAGAGGGCGTTCCAGAGAGAAGAGGTTGCCGACCTCTCCCCGCAGCAGCAGAGGGCGTTCCAGAGAGAAGAGGTTGCCGACCTCTCCCCGCAGCAGCAGAGGGCGTTCCAGAGAGAAGAGGTTGCCGACCTCTCCCCCCAGCAGCAGAGGGCGTTCCAGAGAGAAGAGGTTGCCGACCTCCCCCCCCAGCGGCAGAGGGCGTTCCAGAGAGAAGAGGTTGCCGACCTCCCCCCCAGCAGCAGAGGGCGTTCCAGAGAGAAGAGGTTGCCGACCTCCCCCCCCAGCGGCAGAGGGCGTTCCAGAGAGAAGAGGTTGCCGACCTCCCCCCCAGCGGCAGAGGGCGTTCCAGAGAGAAGAGGTTGCCGACCTCTCCCCCCAGCAGCAGAGGGCGTTCCAGAGAGAAGAGGTTGCCGACCTCTCCCCGCAGCGGCAGAGGGCGTTCCAGAGAGAAGAGGTTGCCGACCTCCCCCCCCAGCGGCAGAGGGCGTTCCAGAGAGAAGAGGTTGCCGACCTCCCCCCCCAGCAGCAGAGGGCGTTCCAGAGAGAAGAGGTTGCCGACCCCCCCCCCCCAGCGGCAGAGGGCGTTCCAGAGAGAAGAGGTTGCCGACCTCCCCCCCCAGCGGCAGAGGGCGTTCCAGAGAGAAGAGGTTGCCGACCTCTCCCCCCAGCAGCAGAGGGCGTTCCAGAGAGAAGAGGTTGCCGACCTCTCCCCGCAGCGGCAGAGGGCGTTCCAGAGAGAAGAGGTTGCCGACCTCTCCCCGCAGCGGCAGAGGGCGTTCCAGAGAGAAGAGGTTGCCGACCTCCCCCCCAGCGGCAGAGGGCGTTCCAGAGAGAAGAGGTTGCCGACCTCCCCCCCAGCAGCAGAGGGCGTTCCAGAGAGAAGAGGTTGTTGACCTCCCCCCCAGCGGCTGATGGAGGCCCAGGGAGAAGAGGTTGCCGACCTCTCCCCGCAGCGGCAGAGGGCGTTCCAGGAAGAAGAGGTTGTTGACCTCCCCCCCAGCGGCTGATGGAGGCCCAGGGAGAAGAGGTTGCCGACCTCTCCCCCCAGCGGCAGAGGGCGTTCCAGAGAGAAGAGGTTGCCGACCTCCCCCCCCAGCGGCAGAGGGCGTTCCAGAGAGAAGAGGTTGTTGACCTCCCCCCCAGCGGCTGATGGAGGCCCAGGGAGAAGAGGTTGCCGACCTCTCCCCCCAGCGGCAGAGGGCGTTCCAGCATTACTATTACTGGGGATACTATTGGGGCATTACTATTACTGGGGGGCACAAATGGAGGCATTACTATTACTGGGGACACTATTGGGGCATTACTATTACTGGGGGCATTACTATTACTGGGGACACTATTGGGGCATTACTATTACTGGGGACACTAATGGAGGCATTACTATTACTGGGGACACTAATGGAGGCATTACTATTACTGGGGACACTAATGGAGGCACTGCTATTACTGGGGACACTAATGGAGGCATTACTATTACTGGGGGCACTAATGGAGGCATTACTATTACTGGGGACACTATTGGGGCATTACTATTACTGGGGGCATTACTATTACTGGGGACACTATTGGGGCATTACTATTACTGGGGACACTAATGGAGGCATTACTATTACTGGGGACACTAATGGAGGCATTACTATTACTGGGGACACTAATGGAGGCACTGCTATTACTGGGGGCACTAATGGAGGCATTACTATTACTGGGGACACTATTGGGGCATTACTATTACTGGGGGAGTAATGGGGGCATTACTATTACTGGGGACACTAATGGAGGCATTACTATTACTGGGGACACTAATGGAGGCATTACTATTACTGGGGGAATAATGGGGGTATTACTATTACTGGGGACACTAATGGAGGCACTGCTATTACTGGGGACACTAATGGAAGCATTACTATTACTGGGGACACTAATGGAGGCATTACTATTACTGGGGAAATAATGGGGGTATTACTATTACTGGGGACACTAATGGAGGCATTACTATTACTGGGGGAATAATGGGGGTATTACTATTACTGGGGACACTAATGGAGGCATTACTATTACTGGGGACACTAATGGAGGCATTACTATTACTGGGGACACTAATGGAGGCATTACTATTACTGGGGGAATAATGGGGGTATTACTATTACTGGGGACACTAATGGAGGCATTACTATTACTGGGGACACTAATGGAGGCATTACTATTACTGGGGGAATAATGGGGGTATTACTATTACTGGGGACACTAATGGAGGCACTGCTATTACTGGGGACACTAATGGAGGCATTACTATTACTGGGGGCACTAATGGAGGCATTACTATTACTGGGGACACTATTGGGGCATTACTATTACTGGGGGAGTAATGGGGGCATTACTATTACTGTGGGCACTAATGGAGGCATTACTATTACTGGGGGTAAAAATGGAGGCATGACTATTACTGGGGGCACTAATGGAGGCATTACTATTACTGGGGGGCACTAATGGAGGCATTACTATTACTGGGGATACTATTGGGGCATTACTATTACTGGGGGCACAAATGGAGGCATTACTACAACTGGGGGCACTAATGGAGCATTACTATTACTAGGGGGGACTAATGGAGGCATGACTATTACTGGGGGGCACTAATGGAGGCATGACTATTACTGGGGGGCACTAATGGAGGCTATACTATTACTGGGGACACTAATGGAGGCATTACTATTACTGGGGATACTATTGGGGCATTAATATTACTGGGGGCACAAATGGAGGCATTACTATTACTGGGGACACTATTGGGGCATTACTATTACTGGGGACACTAATGGAGGCATTACTATTACTGGGGACACTAATGGAGGCATTACTATTACTGGGGGAATAATGGGGGTATTACTATTACTGGGGACACTAATGGAGGCACTGCTATTACTGGGGACACTAATGGAGGCATTACTATTACTGAAGGGGCACTAATGGAGGCATTACTATTACTGGGGACACTATTGGGGCATTACTATTACTGGGGGAGTAATGGGGGCATTACTATTACTGGGGGCACTAATGGAGGCATTACTATTACTGGGGGTACTAATGGAGGCATGACTATTACTGGGGGCACTAATGGAGGCATTACTATTACTGGGGGGCACTAATGGAGGCATTACTATTACTGGGGATACTATTGGGGCATTACTATTACTGGGGGCACAAATGGAGGCATTACTACAACTGGGGGCACTAATGGAGCATTACTATTACTAGGGGGGACTAATGGAGGCATGACTATTACTGGGGGGCACTAATGGAGGCATGACTATTACTGGGGGGCACTAATGGAGGCTATACTATTACTGGGGACACTAATGGAGGCATTACTATTACTGGGGACACTATTGGGGCATTACTATTACTGTGGACACTAATGGAGGCATTACTATTACTGGGGACACTAATGGAGGCATTACTATTACTGGGGGAATAATGGGGGTATTACTATTACTGGGGACACTAATGGAGGCACTGCTATTACTGGGGACACTAATGGAGGCATTACTATTACTGGGGGCACTAATGGAGGCATTACTATTACTGGGGACACTATTGGGGCATTACTATTACTGGGGGAGTAATGGGGGCATTACTATTACTGGGGGCACTAATGGAGGCATTACTATTACTGGGGGTACTAATGGAGGCATGACTATTACTGGGGGCACTAATGGAGGCATTACTATTACTGGGGGGCACTAATGGAGCCATTACTATTACTGGGGACACTAATGGAGGCATTACTATTACTGGGGATACTATTGGGGCATTACTATTACTGGGGGCACAAATGGAGGCATTACTACAACTGGGGGCACTAATGGAGCATTACTATTACTAGGGGGGACTAATGGAGGCATGACTATTACTGGGGGGCACTAATGGAGGCATTACTATTACTGGGGACACTAATGGAGGCATTACTATTACTGGGGATACTATTGGGGCATTAATATTACTGGGGGCACAAATGGAGGCATTACTATTACTGGGGACACTATTGGGGCATTACTATTACTGGGGACACTAATGGAGGCATTACTATTACTGGGGACACTAATGGAGGCATTACTATTACTGGGGGAATAATGGGGGTATTACTATTACTGGGGACACTAATGGAGGCACTGCTATTACTGGGGACACTAATGGAGGCATTACTATTACTGGGGGCACTAATGGAGGCATTACTATTACTGGGACACTATTGGGGCATTACTATTACTGGGGGAGTAATGGGGGCATTACTATTACTGGGGGCACTAATGGAGGCATTACTATTACTGGGGGGACTAATGGAGGCATGACTATTACTGGGGGCACTAATGGAGGCATTACTATTACTGGGGGGCACTAATGGAGGCATTACTATTACTGGGGAGACTATTGGGGCATTACTATTACTGGGGGCACTAATGGAGGCACTACTATTACTGGGGGCACTAATGGAGGCATTACTATTACTGGGGAGCACTAATGGAGGCACTACTATTTCTGGGGAGCACTAATGGAGGCATTACTATTACTGGGGGCACACATGAAGGTATTACTATTACTGGGGGGGCACTAATGGAGGCATTTCTATTACTGGGGACACTAATGGGGGTATTACTATTACTGGGGACACTTTTGGGGGCATTACTATTACTGGGAAGCACTAATGGAGGCATTACTATTACTGGGGGGCACAAATGAAGGTATTACTATTATTGGGGGGCACTAATGGAGGCATTACTATTACTGGGGGCACTAATGGAGGCATTACCATTATTGGGGGGCACTAATGAGGGCTTTACTATTACTGGGGGGGCACTAATGGAGGCATTTCTATTACTGGGGACACTAATGGGGGTATTACTATTACTGGGGAAACTATTGGGGGCATTACTATTACTGGGGTCAGTAATGGGGGTATTACTATTACTGGAGGCACTAATGGGGGCATTACTAATACTGGGGACACTAATGGGGGCATTACTATTACTGGGGGCACTAATGGGGGCATTACTATTACTGGAGGCACTAATGGGGGCATTACTATTACTGGGGACACTAATGGGGGTATTACTATTACTGGGGGCACTAATCGGGGTATTACTATTACTGGGGGCACTAATGGGGGCATTACTATTACTGGGGGCAGTAATGGGGGGACATTACTATTACTGGGGACTAATGGGGGCATTACTACTACTGGGACAGTAATGGGGGGACATTACTATTACTGGGGACTAATGGGGATTAATACTACTGATGGGCACTAATGGGGGCATTACTATTACTGGGGGCAGTAATGGGGGGACATTACTATTACTGGGGACTAATGGGGGCATTACTATTACTGGGACAGTAATGGGGGGACATTACTATTACTGGGGACTAATGGGGATTAATACTACTGATGGGCACTAATGGGGGCATTACTATTACTGGGGGCAGTAATGGGGGGACATTACTATTACTGGGGACTAATGGGGATTAATACTACTGATGGGCATTAATGGGGGCATTAATAATACTGGGAGTCACATTCTGACCCCATATTTAGCCACGCCCCACATCCACACCTCCTTTGGGGTGGGTATTTTTTGCTGTGGAGGGGTAACCCTCTGGGCTGTTCTGAATATGAAGTACAGTGGAGCTGTAGGCAGCTGCGACACACGGGCGGTGTAATACAGGAAAACCACCACTAGAGGCCGCTGCTGCATGTGCGCTGCCCGGCGGAACTGAATAAGCGGAGAGCGCTGGTGAGGGGACGAATTTTCTGAGCGGACCGGGTGAGTGACACGTGAGGGAGCGAGGTTTGCTGGGACTTGTAGTGCTGCGTATTGTACTGTGGAATGTAGGTGCGGAGTGCGGGTCCGCGAAGATGAGGATGATGAAGCGTTAGTCTCTTATGGTGGCGAGGTGTGAGGAAGAGTCCACCAGCCGGGGGAGGGGGGGAAGAAGAGTCCACCAGCCGGGGGAGGGGGGGAAGAAGAGTCCACCAGCCGGGGGAGGGGGGGAAGAGTCCACCAGCCGGGGAGGGGGGAAGAAGAGTCCACCAGCCGGGGGAGGGGGGGAAGAAGAGTCCACCAGCCGGGGGAGGGGGGGAAGAAGAGTCCACCAGCCGGGGGAGGGGGGGAAGAGTCCACCAGCCGGGGAGGGGGGAAGAAGAGTCCACCAGCCGGGGGAGGGGGGGAAGAAGAGTCCACCGGCCAGGGGAGGGGGGAAAGAAGAGTCCACCAGCCGGGGGAGGGGGGGAAAGAAGAGTCCACCAGCCGGGGAGGGGGGAAGAAGAGTCCACCAGCCGGGGGTGGGGGGGAAGAAGAGTCCACCAGCCGGGGAGGGGGGAAGAAGAGTCCACCAGCCGGGGGAGGGGGGGAAGAAGAGTCCACCAGCCGGGGAGGGGGGAAGAAGAGTCCACCAGCCGGGGAGGGGGGGAAGAAGAGTCCACCGGCCAGGGGAGGGGGGAAGAAGAGTCCACCAGCCGGGGGAGGGGGGGAAAGAAGAGTCCACCAGCCGGGGAGGGGGGAAGAAGAGTCCACCAGCCGGGGGTGGGGGGGGAAGAAGAGTCCACCAGCCGGGGGAGGGGGGGGGAAGAAGAGTCCACCAGCCGGGGGTGGGGGGGAAGAAGAGTCCACCAGCCGGGGGTGGGGGGGAAGAAGAGTCCACCAGCCGGGGGAGGGGAGGGGAAGAAGAGTCCACCAGCCGGGGGAGGGGGGGGGAAGAAGAGTCCACCAGCCGGGGGAGGGGGGGGGAAGAAGAGTCCACCAGCCGGGGGAGGGGAGGGGAAGAAGAGTCCACCAGCCGGGGGAGGGGAGGGGAAAGAAGAGTCCACCAGCCGGGGGTGGGGGGGAAGAAGAGTCCACCAGCCGGGGGAGGGGGGGGGAAGAAGAGTCCACCAGCCGGGGGAGGGGAGGGGAAGAAGAGTCCACCAGCCGGGGGAGGGGGGGGGAAGAAGAGTCCACCAGCCGGGGGGGGGGGGGAAGAAGAGTCCACCAGCCGGGGGAGGGGGGGAAGAAGAGTCCACCAGCCGGGGGAGGGGAGGGGAAGAAGAGTCCACCAGCCGGGGGAGGGGGGGGGGGGAAGAAGAGTCCACCAGCCGGGGGAGGGGGGGAAGAAGAGTCCACCAGACTGGAAAGGGGGAGGTGAGGAAGAGTCCACCAGACTGGAAAGGGGCAGGTGAAGAGGAGTCTTAGGGCTCTTTCAGTGGATCCCGTGCGGGTAATCCGCTGCGTGAAAGAGGGCCAAGCCCCGCTCCGGACAGCAGAGACACAGAGCAGTCACATGACTGATAATGCTCCGCGCCTCGCTGTCATCTTTGTACTACAAAATCAGAGTGGGATAAAGTTCTCACCGTGAATTTGTAGTAAAAAGATGACAGCGAGGCGCAGAGCAATATCACTGTACCCTCCGCCCACCGGGAACAACCTGTCACCGACCCCTCCGCCCACCGGGAACAACCTGTCACCGACCCCTCCGCCTACCAGGAACAACCTGTCACCGACCCCTCCGCCTACCAGGAACAACCTGTCGCCGACCCCTCTGCCCACCGGGAACAACCTATCACTGTACCCTCCGCCCACCGGGAACAACCTGTCACCGACCCCTCTGCCCACCGGGAACAACCTGTCACCGACCCCTCCGCCCACCGGGAACAACCTGTCACCGACCCCTCCGCCTACCAGGAACAACCTGTCACCGACCCCTCCGCCTACCAGGAACAACCTGTCGCCGACCCCTCTGCCCACCGGGAACAACCTATCACTGTACCCTCCGCCCACCGGGAACAACCTGTCACCGACCCCTCTGCCCACCGGGAACAACCTGTCACCGACCCCTCTGCCCACCAGGAACAACCTGTCACCGACCCCTCTGCCCACCGGGAACAACCTGTCACCGACCCCTCTGCCCACCAGGAACAACCTGTCACCGACCCCTCTGCCCACCGGGAACAACCTGTCACCGACCCCTCTGCCCACCGGGAACAACCTGTCACCGACCCCTCCGCCCACCGGGAACAACCTGTCACCGACCCCTCTGCCCACCGGGAACAACCTGTCACCGACCCCTCTGCCCACCGGGAACAACCTGTCACCGACCCCTCTGCCCACCGGGAACAACCTGTCACCAGCCACTCTGCTTGCTAAAAATTACCCTGACCTCTGGTAGTGGTTGCTGCCCACCGGGAACAACCTGTCACTGACCCTCTGCCCACCAGGAATGACCCTGCCAACCAACTAGAAGAGACCCGTGTTACTGCCCCCTCCTCCCACTTAGATTTACCCTGTCACTGCCCCGGTGGCCTCTCTCTCCTCCAGTAGTGGTAGCTGCTCTCTCCTCCAGTAGCGGTGGCGGCCCCTCTCTCCTCCAGTAGCGGTGGCTACTCTCTCCTCCAGTAGTGGTAGCTGCTCTCTCCTCCAGTAGCGGTGGTGGCCCCTCTCTCCTCCAGTAGTGGTAGCTGCTCTCTCCTCCAGTAGCGGTGGGGGCCCCTCTCTCCTCCAGTAGCGGTGGCGGCCCCTTTCTCCTCCAGTAGCGGTGGCGGCCCCTTTCTCCTCCAGTAGCGGTGGCGGCCCCTTTCTCCTCCAGTAGCGGTGGCGGCCCCTTTCTCCTCCAGTAGCGGTGGCGGCCCCTTTCTCCTCCAGTAGCGGTGGCGGCCCCTTTCTCCTCCAGTAGCGGTGGCGGCCCCTTTCTCCTCCAGTAGCGGTGGCGGCCCCTTTCTCCTCCAGTAGCGGTGGCGGCCCCTTTCTCCTCCAGTAGCGGTGGCGGCCCCTTTCTCCTCCAGTAGCAGTGGCGGCCCCTTTCTCCTCCAGTAGCAGTGGCGGCCCCTTTCTCCTCCAGTAGCAGTGGCGGCCCCTCTCTCCTCCAGTAGCAGTGGCGGCCCCTTTCTCCTCCAGTAGCAGTGGCGGCCCCTCTCTCCTCCAGTAGCTGTGGCGGCCCCTCTCTCCTCCAGTAGCAGTGGCGGCCCCTCTCTCCTCCAGTAGCAGTGGCGGCCCCTCTCTCCTCCAGTAGCAGTGGCGGCCCCTCTCTCCTCCAGTAGCAGTGGCGGCCCCTCTCTCCTCCAGTAGCAGTGGCGGCCCCTCTCTCCTCCAGTAGCGGTGGCGGCCCCTTTCTCCTCCAGTAGCGGTGGCGGCCCCTTTCTCCTCCAGTAGCGGTGGCGGCCCTTCTCTCCTCCAGTAGCAGTGGCGGCCCCTTTCTCCTCCAGTAGCAGTGGCGGCCCCTTTCTCCTCCAGTAGCAGTGGCGGCCCCTTCCTCCTCCAGTAGCAGTGGCGGCCCCTTTCTCCTCCAGTAGCAGTGGCGGCCCCTCTCTCCTCCAGTAGCAGTGGCGGCCCCTCTCTCCTCCAGTAGCAGTGGCGGCCCCTCTCTCCTCCAGTAGCAGTGGCGGCCCCTCTCTCCTCCAGTAGCAGTGGCGGCCCCTCTCTCCTCCAGTAGCAGTGGCGGCCCCTTTCTCCTCCAGTAGCAGTGGCCCAGTGGCGGCCCCTTTCTCCTCCAGTAGCAGTGGCGGCCCCTTTCTCCTCCAGTAGCAGTGGCGGCCCCTTTCTCCTCCAGTAGCAGTGGCGGCCCCTTTCTCCTCCAGTAGCAGTGGCGGTCACTTTCTCCTCCAGTAGCAGTGGCGGTCACTTTCTCCTCCAGTAGTGGTGACTCCTCTCTCCTCTAGTTGTGGTCGCTCTCTCCTCCATTAACGGCCGCTCTCCCCTCTGTGGTTTGATGCAGGAAGCTCCGTACAGCAGACAGCACTTTACGGGAGTGTTTATAACCAAGTCAGAATATCAGGTACATAACCCTCATCATTTCATGACTATTTCTTTCCCTGGACACATTTCGGGCTTTTTCTCCCAACGCCTCAGGTTCTGGGATGAGGACTCCTCTGGATAAGCCCAGCACCCTTGGGTGTGACCTGACGCTCTTCTGGATTTATCTGGTGCCTAATCTTGTGACCCTTTTATTCCAGGCTTCCATGGATCCTGTGTGGTGAAGCTTTGGCGAGGACCACGTTCTGCAGGTCGGAATCGGGCAAGGAGGTCTGTGGATAACGAGCATGAAGAGCGAAACGTGTGTGAGTCCAGGTTCTATGTTCCACTGGATGAGGAGATGGTTCCTTTCTCCTCCAGCCGGAGGAGGGGGGGGGGGGGAATGCATTCCGTTCTGTTTAGTTGCGTTCCCAGACCGTTCTGTTGTAGTCTGCTTTCCGTCTTGGGATGCAAGTCAATGGGGACGGAACCGTTTTCTCTGCCACATTAGAAAACGGATCCGTCCTCCATTGACTTTCCGTGGAGTTCATGATGAATGCAGATGGTTGTAATATCAGTAACGGAAGCGTTTTTGCTGAACCCTGCCGGATCCAGTAAGAACGCTAGTGTGAAAGTCGCCTTACCTTGAGGGAGCGGTCTCGCTTATCCGGGGGGGGGCTTTCTTGCCTTGGGTGTGGGGGTGGTGGCAGCCTGGCTTACCAGGAGTTTTGCTCCCCGATTTGTCTCAACGCTCTGTCTTCATTGTGTTGGTTTATTTCCCTGGCTCCCTGTAGGTGTTGGCCCTTGGTTGCTCTGGGGCCGGTTGCCCCCTCATCTGGGTTATCTGGGTTCCTGGGCCCTGGTTCATGTTCCTGACCTTCTTCTCCTCTCGGCAGGTCCAGAGCACCAATGACTTCAGCACCCTCAGTAAGGTCTCTGCTGCCTCCGCCGGATACTTCACAGATGACTTCCAGAAACACTTTGTGAGCCGGACCTGCAGGAGATCCCCTCTCATCAACCGGTGCGTCCCCAATGTCCGTCCTGGGGGCTCACTCCGGGTGTCACCCCCCAAACACAGGCTATGCAGTCAAAGACACCCCCCAGGCTGTACAACCAAGGACATTCCACCCTCTCCCCACATTCCCCCCAACATCCCCCCAAACTGTGGCCAAGACTGAGGACACTCGCAATCCACCCCACCAGGACTAGGAGAGCCCTCCACCACTACGCTGTGTGGCCAAGAGAAAGGAGAGTACACTCACAACAACCCCCTCCCCCCCCCTCAAGGACTAGGACACCCTTCCACCACTACGCTGTATGGTCGAGAGAGGACACTCAACCTCCCCACCCCCCCCCAAGACGAGGACCCCTCCCATCACCATGCTGTGTTGTTTTGTGGCATAGGATGAGGGCATCTCCTCCAAGCTGGTTGAGACAGTGGACACTTCCACAGAACCCCTCTTGCCCACCAGGATGAAGAGAACCCTCCCCACAAACTGCAGTTAAGGATGTCCGTCCCGGTCGAGGACACCTCTACATTGCTGTAGCTCCTCTACTACCATCTTTTGATGGCTCCTGGTTTAAGTTGCTGCTTTGTTGGGGGGGGAGGGGGCAGTTTTAGGTGAGGATGATGTCATTCTAGTGATCCGTTTTTTCTGTCTTCCAGGGGGTATTGTGTCCGGGCCCAGGCCATCACTCACTGTGTGAACGAGTTCCTGCAGGACGCAGCGGAAGCCCCCCACAGGCAGGTAAGAGGAGCCATATATATAACCACATACAGTATTAGACAGGAGGAGACGGAGCGATGTACATCACCACATACAGCGTTATACAGGAGGAGACTGAGCGATGTACATCACCACATACAGCGTTATACAGGAGGAGACTGAGCGATGTACATCACCACATACAGCGTTATACAGGAGGAGACTGAGCGATGTACATCACCACATACAGTGTTATACAGGAGGAGACTGAGCGATGTACATCACCACATACAGTGTTATACAGGAGGAGACTGAGCGATGTACATCACCACATACAGTGTTATACAGGAGGAGACTGAGCGATGTACATCACCTCATACAGTGTTATACAGGAGGAGACTGAGCGATGTACATCACCACATACAGTGTTATACAGGAGGAGACTGAGCGATGTACATCACCACATACAGTGTTATACAGGAGGAGACTGAGCGATGTACATCACCACATACAGTGTTATACAGGAGGAGACTGAGCGATGTACATCACCACATACAGCGTTATACTGGAGGAGACTGAGCGATGTACATCACCACATACAGTGTTATACAGGAGGAGACTGAGCGATGTACATCACCTCATACAGCGTTATACAGGAGGAGACTGAGCGATGTGCATCACTACATACAGTGTTATACAGGAGGAGACTGAGCGATGTACATCACCTCATACAGTGTTATACAGGAGGAGACTGAGCGATGTACATCACCACATACAGTGTTATACAGGAGGAGACTGAGCGATGTACATCACTACATACAGTGTTATACAGGAGGAGACTGAGCGATGTACATCACCTCATACAGTGTTATACAGGAGGAGACTGAGCGATGTGTATCACCTCATACAGTGTTATACAGGAGGAGACTGAGCGATGTACATCACCACATACAGCGTTATACAGGAGGAGACGGAGCGATGTACATCACCACATACAGTGTTATACAGGAGGAGACTGAGCGATGTACATCACCACATACAGTGTTATACAGGAGGAGACTGAGCGATGTGTATCACCTCATACAGTGTTATACAGGAGGAGACTGAGCGATGTACATCACCTCATACAGCGTTATACAGGAGGAGACGGAGCGATGTACATCACCACATACAGTGTTATACAGGAGGAGACGGAGCGATGTACATCACCACATACAGTGTTATACAGGAGGAGACTGAGCGATGTACATCACCACATACAGTGTTATACAGGAGGAGATGGAGCGATGTACATCACCACATACAGTGTTATACAGGAGGAGACTGAGCGATGTGTATCACCTCATACAGTGTTATACAGGAGGAGACGGAGCGATGTACATTACCACATACAGCGTTATACTGGAGGAGACTGAGTGATGTACATCACCACATACAGTGTTATACAGGAGGAGACTGAGCGATGTACATCACCACATACAGTGTTATACAGGAGGAGACTGAGCGATGTACATCACCTCATACAGTGTTATACAGGAGGAGACTGAGCGATGTACATCACCACATACAGCGTTATACAGGAGGAGACTGAGCGATGTACATCACCACATACAGTGTTATACAGGAGGAGACTGAGCGATGTACATCACCTCATACAGTGTTATACAGGAGGAGACTGAGCGATGTACATCACCACATACAGTGTTATACAGGAGGAGACTGAGCGATGTACATCACCACATACAGTGTTATACAGGAGGAGACTGAGCGATGTACATCACCACATACAGTGTTATACAGGAGGAGACTGAGCGATGTACATCACCACATACAGTGTTATACAGGAGGAGACTGAGCGATGTACATCACCTCATACAGTGTTATACAGGAGGAGACTGAGCGATGTACATCACCACATACAGCGTTATACAGGAGGAGACTGAGCGATGTACATCACCACATACAGCGTTATACAGGAGGAGACTGAGCGATGTACATCACCACATACAGTGTTATACTGGAGGAGACTGAGCGATGTACATCACCACATACAGCGTTATACAGGAGGAGACTGAGCAATGTACATCACCACATACAGTGTTATACAGGAGGAGACGGAGCGATGTACATCACCTCATACAGTGTTATACAGGAGGAGACTGAGCGATGTACATCACCACATACAGCGTTATACAGGAGGAGACTGAGCGATGTACATCACCTCATACAGTGTTATACAGGAGGAGACTGAGCGATGTACATCACCACATACAGTGTTATACAGGAGGAGACTGAGCGATGTACATCACCACATACAGCGTTATACAGGAGGAGACTGAGCGATGTACATCACCACATACAGTGTTATACTGGAGGAGACTGACTGATGTGCATCACCACATACAGTGTTATACAGGAGGAGACTGACTGATGTACATCACCACATACTGTGTTATACAGGAGGAGACTGAGCGATGTGCATCACCACATAGTGTTATACAGGAGGAGACTGAGCGATGTACATCACCACATACAGCGTTATACAGGAGGAGACTGAGCGATGTACATCACCACATACAGTGTTATACAGGAGGAGACTGAGTGATGTACATCACCACATACAGTGTTATACAGGAGGAGACTGAGCGATGTGCATCACCACATACAGTGTTATACAGGAGGAGACTGAGCGATGTACATCACCTCATACAGTGTTATACAGGAGGAGACTGAGCGATGTACATCACTACATACAGTGTTATACAGGAGGAGACTGAGCGATGTACATCACCACATACAGTGTTATACAGGAGGAGACTGAGCGATGTACATCACCACATACAGTGTTATACAGGAGGAGACTGAGCGATGTACATCACCACATACAGCGTTATATAGAAGGAGACGGAGCGATGTGCATCACCACATACAGTGTTATACAGGAGGAGACGGAGCGATGTGCATCACCACATACAGTGTTATACAGGAGGAGACTGAGCGATGTACATCACCACATACAGTGTTATACAGGAGGAGACGGAGCGATGTACATCACCACATACAGTGTTATACAGGAGGAGACTGAGCGATGTACATCACCACATACAGCGTTATACAGGAGGAGACTGACTGATGTGCATCACCACATACAGTGTTATACAGGAGGAGACTGAGCGATGTGCATCACCTCATACAGTGTTATACAGGAGGAGACTGAGCGATGTACATCACCACATACAGTGTTATACAGGAGGAGACGGGGTGATGTACATCACCACATACAGTGTTATACAGGAGGAGACTGAGCGATGTACATCACTACATACAGTGTTATACAGGAGGAGACTGAGCGATGTACATCACCACATACAGTGTTATACAGGAGGAGACTGAGCGATGTACATCACCACATACAGTGTTATACAGGAGGAGACGGGGTGATGTACATCACCACATACAGTGTTATACAGGAGGAGACTGAGCGATGTACATCACCACATACAGTGTTATACAGGAGGAGACTGAGCGATGTACATCACCACATACAGTGTTATACAGGAGGAGACTGAGCGATGTACATCACCACATACAGTGTTATACAGGAGGAGACTGAGCGATGTACATCACCTCATACAGTGTTATACAGGAGGAGACTGAGCGATGTACATCACCTCATACAGTGTTATACAGGAGGAGACTGAGCGATGTACATCACCACATACAGTGTTATACTGGAGGAGACTGAGCGATGTACATCACTACATACAGTGTTATACAGGAGGAGACTGAGCGATGTACATCACCTCATACTGTGTTATACAAGAGGAGACTGAGCGATGTACATCACCTCATACAGTGTTATACAGGAGGAGACTGAGCGATGTACATCACCACATACAGTATTATACTGGAGGAGACTGAGCGATGTACATCACCACATACAGTGTTATACAGGAGGAGACTGAGCGATGTACATCACCACATACAGTGTTATACAGGAGGAGACTGAGCGATGTACATCACCACATACAGTGTTATACAGGAGGAGACTGAGCGATGTACATCACCTCATACAGTGTTATACTGGAGGAGACTGAGCGATGTACATCACTACATACAGTGTTATACAGGAGGAGACTGAGCGATGTACATCACCACATACAGTGTTATACAGGAGGAGACTGAGCGATGTACATCACTACATACAGTGTTATACTGGAGGAGACTGAGCGATGTACATCACCACATACAGTGTTATACAGGAGGAGACTGAGCGATGTACATCACCTCATACTGTGTTATACAGGAGGAGACTGAGCGATGTACATCACCACATACAGTGTTATACAGGAGGAGACTGAGCGATGTACATCACCACATACAGTGTTATACTGGAGGCGACTGAGCGATGTACATCACCACATACAGTGTTATACAGGAGGAGACGGAGCGATGTACATCACCACATACAGTGTTATACAGGAGGAGACTGACTGATGTACATCACCACATACAGTGTTATACAGGAGGAGACTGAGCGATGTACATCACCACATACAATGTTATACAGGAGGAGACTGAGCGATGTACATCACCTCATACAGTGTTATACTGGAGGAGACTGAGCGATGTACATCACCACTTACAGTGTTATACAGGAGGAGACTGAGCGATGAACATCACCTCATACAGTGTTATACTGGAGGAGACTGAGCGATGTACATCACCACTTACAGTGTTATACAGGAGGAGACTGAGCGATGAACATCACCACATACAGTGTTATACAGGAGGAGACTGAGCGATGTACATCACCACATACAGTGTTATACTGGAGGAGACTGAGCGATGTACATCATCACATACAGCGTTATACAGGAGGAGACTGAGCGATGTACATCACCACATACAGTGTTATACTGGAGGAGACTGAGCGATGTACATCACCACATACAGTGTTATACAGGAGGAGACTGAGCGATGTACATCACCTCATACAGTGTTATACAGGAGGAGACGGAGTGATGTACATCACCACATACAGTGTTATACTGGAGGAGACTGAGCGATGTACATCACCCCATACAGTGTTATACAGGAGGAGACTGAGCGATGTACATCACCACATACAGTGTTATACTGGAGGAGACTGAGCGATGTACATCACCACATACAGTGTTATACAGGAGGAGACTGAGCGATGTACATCACCTCATACTGTGTTATACAGGAGGAGACTGAGCGATGTACATCACCACATACAGCGTTATACAGGAGGAGACTGAGCGATGTACATCACCTCATACAGTGTTATACAGGAGGAGACTGAGCGATGTACATCACCACATACAGTGTTATACAGGAGGAGACTGAGCGATGTACATCACCTCATACAGTGTTATACAGGAGGAGACTGAGCGATGTACATCACCACATACAGTGTTATACAGGAGGAGACTGAGCGATGTACATTACCACATACAGTGTTATACAGGAGGAGACTGAGCGATGTACATCACCACATACAGTGTTATACTGGAGGAGACTGAGCGATGTACATCACCACATACAGTGTTATACAGGAGGAGACTGAGCGATGTACATCACCACATAGTGTTATACAGGAGGAGACGGAGTGATGTACATCACCACATACAGTGTTATACTGGAGGAGACTGAGCGATGTACATCACCACATACAGCGTTATACAGGAGGAGACTGAGCGATGTACATCACCACATACAGTGTTATACAGGAGGAGACTGAGCGATGTACATCACCACATACAGTGTTATACAGGAGGAGACTGAGCGATGTACATCACTACATACAGTGTTATACAGGAGGAGACTGAGCGATGTACATCACTACATACAGTGTTATACAGGAGGAGACTGAGCGATGTACATCACCTCATACAGCGTTATACAGGAGGAGACTGAGCGATGTACATCACCACATACAGTGTTATACAGGAGGAGACTGAGCGATGTACATCACTACATACAGTGTTATACTGGAGGAGACTGAGTGATGTACATCACCTCATACAGTGTTATACTGGAGGAGACTGAGCGATGTACAGTCATGTGAAAAAATTAGGACACCCTTTGAAAGCATGTGGTTTTTTGTAACATTTTTAATAAAAGGTTATTTCATCTCCGTTTCAACAATACAGAGAGATTAAAGTAATCCGACTAAACAAAGAAAACTGAAGAAAAGTCTTTTCAAGATCTTCTGTAAATGTCATTCTACAAAAATGCCTATTCTAACTGAGGAAAAAGATAGGACACCCTCACATGTATTCCCTCTTAAATTGGCTCAGATCTCACACAGGTATATCACACCAGGTGCACATAATTAGTAGATCGTTACTCTGCATGTTGAATGAGGCTTGCCCTATTTAAACCTCAGACATTTAGTTTGGTGTGCTCCTGACTGTTGAAGTGAGAGTGAGCACCATGGTGAGAGCAAAAGAGCTGTCAGAGGACTTCAGAAAAAAGATTGTAGCAGCCTATGAGTCTGGGAAGGGATTTAAAAAGATCTCAAAAGATTTTGAAATCAGCCATTCCACTGTCCGGAAGATAGTCTACAAGTGGAGGGCTTTCAAAACAACTGCCAACATGCCCAGGACTGGTCGCCCCAGCAAGTTCACCCCAAGAGCAGACCGCAAGATGCTAAAAGAGGTCTCCAAAAACCCTAAAGTGTCATCTCGAGAACTACAGCAGGCTCTGGCTACTGTTGATGTAGAAGTACATGCCTCTACAATCAGAAAGAGACTGTACAAGTTTAACTTGCATGGGAGGTGTGCAAGGAGGAAACCTTTGCTTTCCAAGAGAAACATCGAGGCCAGACTGACATTTGCCAGAGATAAAGTTGACAAAGACCAGGACTTCTGGAATAATGTTCTTTGGACAGATGAGTCCAAAATTGAATTATTTGGACACAACAGCAGAGGACATGTTTGGCGTAAACCAAACACAGCATTCCAAGAAAAGAACCTCATACCAACTGTGAAGCATGGAGGTGGAAGTGTCATGGTTTGGGGCTGCTTTGCTGCAGCAGGACCTGGTCAGCTCACCATCATAGAATCCACGATGAATTCTACTGTGCATCAGAAGGTGCTTGAAGAACATGTGAGACCATCAGTTAGAAAATTAAAGCTGAAGCGGAACTGGACCATGCAACATGACAATGACCCAAAACATACTAGTAAATCAACCAAAGATTGGCTGAAAAAGAAGAAATGGAGAGTCCTGGAATGGCCAAGTCAAAGTCCAGATTTGAATCCCATTGAGATGCTGTGGGGTGACTTGAAAAGGGCTGTACGTGCAAGAAACCCCTCAAACATCTCACAGCTGAAAAAGTTCTGCATTGAGGAGTGGGGTAAAATTTCCTCAGACCGATGTCGAAGACTGGTAGATGGCTACAAGAACCGTCTCACTGCAGTTATTTCAGCCAAAGGAGGTAACACTCGCTATTAGGGGCAAGGGTGTCCTATCTTTTTCCTCAGTTAGAATAGGCATTTTTGTAGAATGACATTTACAGAAGATCTTGAAAAGACTTTTCTTCAGTTTTCTTTGTTTAGTCGGATTACTTTAATCTCTCTGTATTGTTGAAACGGAGATGAAATAACCTTTTATTAAAAATGTTACAAAAAACCACATGCTTTCAAAGGGTGTCCTAATTTTTTCACATGACTGTACATCACCACATACAGTGTTATACAGGAGGAGACTGAGTGATGTGCATCACCACATACAGTGTTATACAGGAGGAGACTGAGTGATGTGCATCACCACATACAGTGTTATACAGGAGGAGACTGAGCGATGTACATCACTACATACAGTGTTATACAGGAGGAGACTGAGCGATGTACATCACCACATACAGTGTTATACAGGAGGAGACGGGGTGATGTACATCACAACATACAGTGTTATACAGGAGGAGACGGAGCGATGTACATCACTACATACAGTGTTATACAGGAGGAGACTGAGCGATGTACATCACCACATACAGTGTTATACAGGAGGAGACGGAGCGATGTACATCACCACATACAGTGTTATACAGGAGGAGACTGAGCGATGTACATCACCACATACAGTGTTATACTGGAGGAGACTGAGCGATGTACATCACCACATACAGTGTTATACAGGAGGAGACTGAGCGATGTACATCACCACATACAGCGTTATACAGGAGGAGACTGAGCGATGTACATCACCACATACAGTGTTATACTGTAGGAGACTGAGCGATGTACATCACCACATACAGTGTTATACTGGAGGAGACTGAGCGATGTACATCACCACATACAGTGTTATACAGGAGGAGACTGAGCGATGTACATCACCACATACAGTGTTATACTGGAGGAGACTGAGCGATGTACATCACCACATACAGTGTTATACAGGAGGAGACTGAGCGATGTACATCACCACATACAGTGTTATACAGGAGGAGACTGAGCGATGTACATCACCACATACAGTGTTATACTGGAGGAGACTGAGCGATGTACATCACCACATACAGTGTTATACAGGAGGAGACTGAGCGATGTACATCACCACATACAGTGTTATACAGGAGGAGACTGAGCGATGTACATCACCACATACAGTGTTATACAGGAGGAGACTGAGCGATGTACATCACCACATACAGTGTTATACTGGAGGAGACTGAGCGATGTACATCACCTACATACAGTGTTATACAGGAGGAGACTGAGCGATGTACATCACCTCATACAGTGTTATACAGGAGGAGACTGAGCGATGTACATCACCTCATACTGTGTTATACAAGAGGAGACTGAGCGATGTACATCACCACATACAGTGTTATACTGGAGGAGACTGAGCGATGTACATCACCTCATACAGCGTTATACAGGAGGAGACTGAGCGATGTACATCACCACATACAGTGTTATACAGGAGGAGACTGAGCGATGTACATCACCACATACAGTGTTATACTGGAGGAGACTGAGCGATGTACATCACCACATACAGCGTTATACAGGAAGAGACGGAGCGATGTACATCACCACATACAGTGTTATACAGGAGGAGACTGAGTGATGTACATCACCACATACAGTGTTATACAGGAGGAGACTGAGCGATGTGCATCACCACATACAGTGTTATACAGGAGGAGACTGAGCGATGTACATCACCTCATACAGTGTTATACTGGAGGAGACTGAGCGATGTACATCACCACATACAGTGTTATACAGGAGGAGACGGAGCGATGTACATCACCACATACAGTGTTATACAGGAGGAGACGGAGCGATGTACATCACCTCATACAGTGTTATACAGGAGGAGACTGAGCGATGTACATCACCTCATACAGTGTTATACTGGAGGAGACTGAGCGATGTACATCACCTCATACAGTGTTATACTGGAGGAGACTGAGCGATGTACATCACCTCATACAGTGTTATACAGGAGGAGACGGAGCGATGTACATCACCTCATACAGTGTTATACAGGAGGAGACGGAGCGATGTACATCACCTCATACAGTGTTATACAAGAGGAGACTGAGCGATGTACATCACCTCATACAGTGTTATACAGGAGGAGACTGAGCGATGTACATCACCACATACAGCGTTATACAGGAGGAGACTGAGCGATGTACATCACCACATACAGTGTTATACTGGAGGAGACTGAGCGATGTACATCACCACATACAGTGTTATACAGGAGGAGACGGAGTGATGTACATCACTACATACAGTGTTATACAGGAGGAGACTGAGCGATGTACATCACCACATACAGTGTTATACAGGAGGAGACGGGGTGATGTACATCACAACATACAGTGTTATACAGGAGGAGACGGAGCGATGTACATCACCACATACAGTGTTATACAGGAGGAGACTGAGCGATGTACATCACCACATACAGTGTTATACTGGAGGAGACTGAGCGATGTACATCACCACATACAGTGTTATACAGGAGGAGACTGAGCGATGTACATCACCACATACAGCGTTATACAGGAGGAGACTGAGCGATGTACATCACCACATACAACGTTATACAGGAGGAGACTGAGCGATGTACATCACCACATACAGTGTTATACAGGAGGAGACTGAGCGATGTACATCACCACATACAGCGTTATACAGGAGGAGACTGAGCGATGTACATCACCACATACAGTGTTATACTGTAGGAGACTGAGCGATGTACATCACCACATACAGTGTTATACTGGAGGAGACTGAGCGATGTACATCACCACATACAGTGTTATACAGGAGGAGACTGAGCGATGTACATCACCACATACAGTGTTATACAGGAGGAGACTGAGCGATGTACATCACCACATACAGTGTTATACAGGAGGAGACTGAGCGATGTACATCACCACATACAGTGTTATACTGGAGGAGACTGAGCGATGTACATCACTACATACAGTGTTATACAGGAGGAGACTGAGCGATGTACATCACCTCATACAGTGTTATACAGGAGGAGACTGAGCGATGTACATCACCTCATACTGTGTTATACAAGAGGAGACTGAGCGATGTACATCACCACATACAGTGTTATACAGGAGGAGACTGAGCGATGTACATCACCTCATACAGCGTTATACAGGAGGAGACTGAGCGATGTACATCACCACATACAGTGTTATACAGGAGGAGACTGAGCGATGTACATCACCACATACAGTGTTATACTGGAGGAGACTGAGCGATGTACATCACCACATACAGCGTTATACAGGAGGAGACGGAGCGATGTACATCACCACATACAGTGTTATACAGGAGGAGACTGAGTGATGTACATCACCACATACAGTGTTATACAGGAGGAGACTGAGCGATGTACATCACCACATACAGTGTTATACAGGAGGAGACTGAGCGATGTACATCACCACATACAGTGTTATACTGGAGGAGACTGAGCGATGTACATCACTACATACAGTGTTATACAGGAGGAGACTGAGCGATGTACATCACCTCATACAGTGTTATACAGGAGGAGACTGAGCGATATACATCACCTCATACTGTGTTATACAAGAGGAGACTGAGCGATGTACATCACCTCATACAGCGTTATACAGGAGGAGACTGAGCGATGTACATCACCACATACAGTGTTATACAGGAGGAGACTGAGCGATGTACATCACCTCATACAGTGTTATAGTGGAGGAGACTGAGCGATGTACATCACCTCATACAGTGTTATACTGGAGGAGACTGAGCGATGTACATCACCACATACAGTGTTATACTGGAGGAGACTGAGCGATGTACATCACTACATACAGTGTTATACAGGAGGAGACTGAGCGATGTACATCACCACATACAGTGTTATACAAGAGGAGACTGAGCGATGTACATCACCTCATACAGTGTTATACAGGAGGAGACTGAGCGATGTACATCACCTCATACAGTGTTATACTGGAGGAGACTGAGCGATGTACATCACCACATACAGTGTTATACTGGAGGAGACTGAGCGATGTACATCACCACATACAGTGTTATATAGGAGGAGACTGAGCGATGTACATCACCACATACAGTGTTATACAGGAGGAGACTGAGCGATGTACATCACCACATACAGTGTTATACAGGAGGAGACGGAGCGATGTACATCACCACATACAGTGTTATACAGGAGGAGACTGAGCGATGTACATCACTACATACAGCGTTATACTGGAGGAGACGGAGCGATGTACATCACCACATACAGCGTTATACTGGAGGAGACTGAGCGATGTACATCACCACATACAGCGTTATACAGGAGGAGACTGAGCGATGTACATCACTACATACAGCGTTATACAGGAGGAGACTGAGCTATGTACATCACCACATACAGCGTTATACAGGAGGAGACTGAGCGATGTACATCACCACATACAGCGTTATACAGGAGGAGACTGAGCGATGTACATCACCACATACAGCGTTATACTGGAGGAGACTGAGCGATGTACATCACCACATACAGCGTTATACAGGAGGAGACTGAGCGAAGTAGATCACCTCATACAGTGTTATACAGGAGGAGACTGAGCGATGTACATCACCACATACAGTGTTATACAGGAGGAGACGGAGCGATGTACATCACCACATACAGTGTTATACAGGAGGAGACTGAGCGATGTACATCACTACATACAGCGTTATACTGGAGGAGACGGAGCGATGTACATCACCACATACAGCGTTATACTGGAGGAGACTGAGCGATGTACATCACCACATACAGCGTTATACAGGAGGAGACTGAGCGATGTACATCACTACATACAGCGTTATACAGGAGGAGACTGAGCTATGTACATCACCACATACAGCGTTATACAGGAGGAGACTGAGCGATGTACATCACCACATACAGCGTTATACAGGAGGAGACTGAGCGATGTACATCACCACATACAGCGTTATACTGGAGGAGACTGAGCGATGTACATCACCACATACAGCGTTATACAGGAGGAGACTGAGCGAAGTAGATCACCTCATACAGTGTTATACAGGAGGAGACTGAGCGATGTACATCACCACATACAGTGTTATACAGGAGGAGACGTAGCGATGTACATCACCACATACAGTGTTATACAGGAGGAGACGGAGCGATGTACATCACCACATACAGTGTTATACAGGAGGAGACGGAGCGATGTACATCACCTCATACAGTGTTATACAGGAGGAGACTGAGCGATGTGCATCACCACATACAGTGTTATACAGGAGGAGACTGAGCGATGTACATCACCACATACAGTGTTATACAGGAGGAGACTGAGCGATGTACATCACCACATACAGTGTTATACAGGAGGAGACTGAGCGATGTACATCACCTCATACAGTGTTATACTGGAGGAGACTGAGCGATGTACATCACCACATACAGTGTTATACAGGAGGAGACGGAGCGATGTACATCACCACATACAGTGTTATACAGGAGGAGACGGAGCGATGTACATCACCTCATACAGTGTTATACAGGAGGAGACTGAGCGATGTACATCACCTCATACAGTGTTATACTGGAGGAGACTGAGCGATGTACATCACCTCATACAGTGTTATACTGGAGGAGACTGAGTGATGTACATCACCTCATACAGTGTTATACAGGAGGAGACGGAGCGATGTACATCACCTCATACAGTGTTATACAGGAGGAGACGGAGCGATGTACATCACCTCATACAGTGTTATACAGGAGGAGACTGAGCGATGTACATCACCTCATACAGTGTTATACAGGAGGAGACTGAGCGATGTACATCACCACATACAGCGTTATACAGGAGGAGACTGAGCGATGTACATCACCACATACAGTGTTATACTGGAGGAGACTGAGCGATGTACATCACCTCATACAGTGTTATACAGGAGGAGACTGAGCGATGTACATCACCACATACAGTGTTATACAGGAGGAGACTGAGCGATGTACATCACTACATACAGTGTTATACAGGAGGAGACTGAGCGATGTACATCACCACATACAGCGTTATACTGGAGGAGACTGAGCGATGTACATCACCACATACAGTGTTATACAGGAGGAGACTGAGCGATGTACATCACCACATACAGTGTTATACAGGAGGAGACGGAGCGAAGTACATCACCACATACAGTGTTATACAGGAGGAGACTGAGCGAAGTACATCACCTCATGCAGCGTTATACAGGAGGAGACTGAGCGATGTACATCACCACATACAGTGTTATACTGGAGGATATGGAGCGATGTACATCACCACATACAGTCTTGTACATCGCTCAGTCTCCTCCTGTATATCACCTCATCAGTGCTCCAGACTATAAAAAATACCTCATCTGCCTGTCTTGGGTTTGGCTCATCTGCCTGTGTCGTGGTGGTGCTCGCCTGCCTGTGTCGTGGTGGTGCTCGCCTGCCTGTGTTGTGGTGGTGCTCGCCTGCCTGTGTCGTGGTGCTGCTCGTCTGCCTGTGTCGTGGTGATGCTCGTCTGCCTGTGTCGTGGTGGTGCTCGTCTGCCTGTATTGAGTGGTTCTCGTCTGCCTGTATTGAGTGGTGCTCGTCTGCCTGTATTGAGTGGTGCTCGTCTGCCTGTATTGAGTGGTTCTCGTCTGCCTGTATTGAGTGGTGCTCGTCTGCCTGTATTGAGTGGTTCTCGTCTGCCTGTATTGAGTGGTTCTCGTCTGCCTGTATTGAGTGGTTCTCGTCTGCCTGTATTGAATGGTGCTCGTCTGCCTGTATTGAGTGGTGCTCTTCTGCATGTGTCAGGTGGTGCTTATCTTCCTGTGTGGGGTGGTACTCGTCTGCCTGTGTCGTGGTGGCGCTCGTCTGCCTGTGTCGTGGTGGCGCTCGTCTGCCTGTGTCGTGGTGGCGCTCGTCTGCCTGTGTCGTGATGGCGCTCGTATGCCTGTGTCGTGGTGGCGCTCGTCTGCCTGTATTGAGTGGTTCTCGTCTGCCTGTATTGAGTGGTTCTCGTCTGCCTGTATTGAGTGGTTCTCGTCTGCCTGTATTGAGTGGTTCTCGTCTGCCTGTATTGAATGGTGCTCGTCTGCCTGTATTGAGTGGTGCTCGTCTGCCTGTATTGAGTGGTGCTCTTCTGCATGTGTCAGGTGGTGCTTAGCTTCCTGTGTGGGGTGGTACTCGTCTGACTGTGTCGTGGTGGTGCTCATCTGCCTGTGTCGTGGTGGTGCTCGTCTGCCTGTGTCGTGGTGCTCGTCTGCCTGTGTCGTGGTGGCGCTCGTCTGCCTGTGTCGTGGTGGCGCTCGTCCGCCTGTGTCGTGGTGGCGCTCGTCCGCCTGTGTCGTGGTGGCGCTCGTCCGCCTGTGTCGTGGTGGCGCTCGTCTGCCTGTGTCGTGGTGGCGCTCGTCCGCCTGTGTCGTGGTGGCGCTCGTCCGCCTGTGTCGTGGTGGCGCTCGTCCGCCTGTGTCGTGGTGGCGCTCGTCCGCCTGTGTCGTGGTGGCGCTCGTCCGCCTGTGTCGTGGTGGCGCTCGTCCGCCTGTGTCGTGGTGGCGCTCGTCCGCCTGTGTCGTGGTGGCGCTCGTCCGCCTGTGTCGTGGTGGCGCTCGTCTGCCTGTGTCCTGGTGGTGCTCATCTTCCTGTCTCAGATGATGTTGCTCTTGCAGGTGCTGAGCCTTGGCTGTGGCTTTGACTCTCTTTACTTTCGGGTGTGCGGGAGGATGGGCATCCAGAGGAGCACAAGTATCTGGGAGGTTGATTTCCCTGCCGTGGTTCATCGGAAGCGTCTCATGGTTGACCAGAGCCAGGCACTGAAGAGTCTTCTGAAGAACATGACGTCACCCACAGGTTTTGATGAGAAAGGTTGGTTCCTGTCCATTTCTATGTCACAGCTGGTGTGTAACTACAACTCCTAGCATGTAAACGCTGACCGACCATGATGGAAGTTATTTTAGGTGCATGATGTAGATTCCACCACTCGTAGTTCCTACACCTCCACAGTTGGCATGGGTGAGGCCACAAGAGAAGATTTTGCAATGGAGTGAGCCCGGGCTACAGTCGGCTTTGGGGCCTCCGACCTCTGAGCCCCTCGTTTACTTCATCTCAGGACACAGTGTTCTCCTCCAGCCGCCATTATCATACCTCATCATTATCCTGTCTGACCCTTCTATATGACCGGAGCAGAGGCCTATATACGCTATATACTCCTGTCCTGTATACTATATACTAGCAATTAGCCTCATTTTACTAAGCACGCCCACCCCACCCCTGAACCTCCCCTTGTTTAACCCGCCAAAACAGCGTTTTAAATATCTCCAACACAAGTGTATTTTATTCTGTATATTGTCCACGACGAAGGGGGCACTTCGCCCTTGAAACGCGTTGACTTTAATAATAAAAAGAATCCTATTCATCTCAAGGACTGATCTTTATGCCTGCAGCGCCGGATAGTGGTCTGAAACCTTTTTAAATTCTCTGCATATATACTGCCGGAGATATATATATATACAGTCATGTGAAAAAATTAGGACACCCTTTGAAAGCATGTGGTTTTTTGTAACATTTTTAATAAAAGGTTATTTCATCTCCGTTTCAACAATACAGAGAGATTAAAGTAATCCGACTAAACAAAGAAAACTGAAGAAAAGTCTTTTCAAGATCTTCTGTAAATGTCATTCTACAAAAATGCCTATTCTAACTGAGGAAAAAGATAGGACACCCTTGCCCCTAATAGCGAGTGTTACCTCCTTTGGCTGAAATAACTGCAGTGAGACGGTTCTTGTAGCCATCTACCAGTCTTCGACATCGGTCTGAGGAAATTTTACCCCACTCCTCAATGCAGAACTTTTTCAGCTGTGAGATGTTTGAGGGGTTTCTTGCACGTACAGCCCTTTTCAAGTCACCCCACAGCATCTCAATGGGATTCAAATCTGGACTTTGACTTGGCCATTCCAGGACTCTCCATTTCTTCTTTTTCAGCCAATCTTTGGTTGATTTACTAGTATGTTTTGGGTCATTGTCATGTTGCATGGTCCAGTTCCGCTTCAGCTTTAATTTTCTAACTGATGGTCTCACATGTTCTTCAAGCACCTTCTGATGCACAGTAGAATTCATCGTGGATTCTATGATGGTGAGCTGACCAGGTCCTGCTGCAGCAAAGCAGCCCCAAACCATGACACTTCCACCTCCATGCTTCACAGTTGGTATGAGGTTCTTTTCTTGGAATGCTGTGTTTGGTTTACGCCAAACATGTCCTCTGCTGTTGTGTCCAAATAATTCAATTTTGGACTCATCTGTCCAAAGAACATTGTGGCGAAACCAACCTCGCCACTGGGTTTTGGAGAGGGCTGTTTAAAAGCCTCTTGCCTCAGGATTATGGCCCATAGTAACTTTAAAGGAGAAAACAGACCGGCCGCACAGCTTAAATCTGTCTGTAGAATTGTATTTTATGTTATTATGCGTTCGGTTAAATTGTATGTTATGTGAGGGCACCCAGATAGCTAATATTATTGTATTCGTGTATTCTGAGTGCCATTCACCTAATGATATGCACTCAGACTTGAGCTATCTGGGGATATGTTAAATGTCTGTGTTTGCTGTGGGGGTGTGACATTGTGTGTTTGGGTGGTGATTCCTGTCCTGTTGTCTCCACATGTGTATTGGTGATCTCCCCTTTGTCCTGAGAGATAATTGGATTGTCTTCGGTCGTCTCCCAGGCAGAGAGGAGGAAACCATGATGCATTGTGGGGATATGTTGTATCTGTTCTGTATTTGCAAAACTGTAATAAAAACCAGGCTGGGTGTGCCAGCACGTCAGATGACTGCTGACCCTCAAGACGGAGCCTTGTCTCGTTATTGGGGGGATTCCCTGTATGCTGTTGGAGACTGATTGCCAGGAGTGTAAGCTGACGGATATGCTTTTCCTGTTCGTCTGACTGACAGCTATTTGTGAGGTTCCAGTTTGGATTGCTATTTTGTATCCAGTTCGGGAGGTTGGTGTTCTGCAGTAGCTGTGCCTGTCTCTTGGAAAGGGGCATATCGCCTAAACGGATTTTAACCCCTTGTCTGCTGAAACGGTGCTGTTACATTGGTGGCAAGCAGCGGGATCGTTCCTACAGCCAGAAGGACAGCTACAGGAGACACCATTTCTGTGGATTCTACAATTTAAGGGCAACGCATGTCTCAGTACAGCGACCCTAAAAGCACCAGGATGGAACTAGCAGTGTTATACGAGGAGGAGGACCTGGATGGCCGGGATGCATTAAGGAAAGGCATCTGGTACCAGGCCCTGGATAATGTACAATACCAGCGAGGTGAGAGTCTCCCCAGTGAAGAGCAGCGGTTGCAGAAGCAAGTGGCCCTGCGGATGCCCTTCCTGGGAGAGCAGCCCCTGGAGGAATGGGTGAAGGAACTAGAGCACCGGGTATGGCAGGAGCTATGGCTGGAGGATGCCTACCAGGCGCTTTGGTGGTATGTGGCACAGTTTATACCCTGGACAGCTGAGCATGACAAGCCAGAGGGAGAGGAGTTTGATGGTCCTGGCTTGTTATGGGAGTCCTTTGCAGAGCCTGACTTCGGGAGCCCTGCACAGTCCAGACTTCAGGACATTTTCTATGAGAGGGAGGCTAGGCAGAATTGGGATGACCCCCATGAGGTAGAGCAAGACCTGGCTCACCTAGCAACCCTGGAGTGGGAACTGGAGCAGGACTACAGAGATCTCTTCCACTCCATTGGGAAGGCTCAGCAGGACAGCAAGAAGTCAGACCCAGGTCCAGAGCCCTTCAGCTGGGAGGATATTGTTGATGTTTACTGGGAAGGACCACAGGTGGCCGGTAGAGATGGGACCGAGGTCTCTCCGCCGGTCCTGCAGGGAATTGGGAGCCCAGTCTTCATCCCCCAGCAGCAGCATGATTTTTTGGGAATTGGGAGCCGAGTCTCCATTCCCCAGCGGCAGACGGAGTTACAGGGGGCAGAGACAGTCGGTCCTGTCCCCCAGCGGCAGAGTGTCCTACAGGGGATAGAGAGCCCAGTCTCCTTTCCCCAGCAGCAGGACACTGTATTGGGAGCGGAGGCGGTCGGTCGCCCTCCCCAGCGGCTGGAAGTATGTATGGGAGAGGAGCTTGTTACCCCCTCTCCCCAGCGGCAGATTAACGCACCAGGGGGAGACAGTAAGCCCCACAACTGTGCAGATGGGACCGTGGTCTCTGCACTTACAGCACAGGGGGTAGGGACAGTTGGTCCTGTCCCCCAACAACAGGGCTGTTTAGACAAAGGGGAGACAGTCGGTTTCCCCCTCCAACAACCAGACTCCAACCAGGCTTCTTCCATGGTAACGCTGGCACCAGGGCAGAGTACCGCTGATCCCTGCCCACAAAGCAACCTCCACTCCAAGCCAGGGAGCAACACAGAGACCGGGAGTACCAGCTTCCAACATAACCTTGGTGGACTTACTGGACAGAGACAGGCTACGAAATTCAGCAGGTCCAGTATTGGGTTGTGGGTGGGCTGCCAGACTAACTCAGGTACCGACCGGCGTGAGGTCAGGTATCTGGTTAGTCTTCCCTGGGGGGGGGGAGATGTGTGGCGAAACCAACCTCGCCACTGGGTTTTGGAGAGGGCTGTTTAAAAGCCTCTTGCCTCAGGATTATGGCCCATAGTAACTTTAAAGGAGAAAACAGACCGGCCGCACAGCTTAAATCTGTCTGTAGAATTGTATTTTATGTTATTATGCGTTCGGTTAAATTGTATGTTCTGTGAGGGCACCCATATAGCTAATATTATTGTATTCGTGTATTCTGAGTGCCATTCACCTAATGATATGCACTCAGACTTGAGCTATCTGGGGATATGTTAAATGTCTGTGTTTGCTGTGGGGGTGTGCCATTGTGTGTTTGGGTGGTGATTCCTGTCCTGTTGTCTCCACATGTGTATTGGCGATCTCCCCTTTGTCCTGAGAGATAATTGGATTGTCTTCGGTCGTCTCCCAGGCAGAGAGGAGGAAACCATGATGCATTGTGGGGATATGTTGTATCTGTTCTGTATTTGCAAAACTGTAATAAAAACCAGGCTGGGTGTGCCAGCACGTCAGATGACTGCTGACCCTCAAGACGGAGCCTTGTCTCGTTATTGGGGGGATTCCCTGTATGCTGTTGGAGACTGATTGCCAGGAGTGTAAGCTGACGGATATGCTTTTCCTGTTCGTCTGACTGACAGCTATTTGTGAGGTTCCAGTTTGGATTGCTATTTTGTATCCAGTTCGGGAGGTTGGTGTTCTGCAGTAGCTGTGCCTGTCTCTTGGAAAGGGGCATATCGCCTAAACGGATTTTAACCCCTTGTCTGCTGAAACGGTGCTGTTACAAACATTATTCCAGAAGTCCTGGTCTTTGTCAACTTTATCTCTGGCAAATGTCAGTCTGGCCTCGATGTTTCTCTTGGAAAGCAAAGGTTTCCTCCTTGCACACCTCCCATGCAAGTTAAACTTGTACAGTCTCTTTCTGATTGTAGAGGCATGTACTTCTACATCAACAGTAGCCAGAGCCTGCTGTAGTTCTCGAGATGACACTTTAGGGTTTTTGGAGACCTCTTTTAGCATCTTGCGGTCTGCTCTTGGGGTGAACTTGCTGGGGCGACCAGTCCTGGGCATGTTGGCAGTTGTTTTGAAAGCCCTCCACTTGTAGACTATCTTCCGGACAGTGGAATGGCTGATTTCAAAATCTTTTGAGATCTTTTTAAATCCCTTCCCAGACTCATAGGCTGCTACAATCTTTTTTCTGAAGTCCTCTGACAGCTCTTTTGCTCTCACCATGGTGCTCACTCTCACTTCAACAGTCAGGAGCACACCAAACTAAATGTCTGAGGTTTAAATAGGGCAAGCCTCATTCAACATGCAGAGTAACGATCTACTAATTATGTGCACCTGGTGTGATATACCTGTGTGAGATCTGAGCCAATTTAAGAGGGAATACATGTGAGGGTGTCCTATCTTTTTCCTCAGTTAGAATAGGCATTTTTGTAGAATGACATTTACAGAAGATCTTGAAAAGACTTTTCTTCAGTTTTCTTTGTTTAGTCGGATTACTTTAATCTCTCTGTATTGTTGAAACGGAGATGAAATAACCTTTTATTAAAAATGTTACAAAAAACCACATGCTTTCACATGACTGTATATACATAACAAACAAGTGTGAAACAACTGAAAATATGTCATATTCTAGGTTCTTCACAGTAGCCACCTTTTGCTTTGATTACTGCTTTACACACTCTTGGCATTCTCTTGATGAGCTTCCAGAGGTAGTCACCTGAGATGGTCTTCACTTCACAGGTGTGCCCTGTCAGGTGTAATAAGTGGGATTTCTTGCCTTATAAATGGGGTTGGGACCATCAGTTGCGTTGTGGAGAAGTCAGGTGGATACACAGCTGATAGTCCTACTGAATAGACTGTTAGAATTTGTATTATGGCAAGAAAAAAGCAGCTAAGTAAAGA
This sequence comes from Bufo gargarizans, assembly GCF_014858855.1. NCBI lineage: Eukaryota > Metazoa > Chordata > Amphibia > Anura > Bufonidae > Bufo > Bufo gargarizans. The sequence goes on along the minus strand of NC_058082.1, from coordinate 459,018 downwards.
AAAATGAGTGGCCATCATTACTGTAAGAAATGAAGGTCAGTCAGTCCGAAAAATTGGGAAAACTTTGAAAGTGTCCCCAAGTGCAGTCACAAAAACCATCAAGCGCTACAAAGAATCTGGCTCACATGCGGACCGCCCCAGGAAAGGAAGACCAGAGTCACCTCTGCTGCGGAGGAGAAGTTCATCCGAGTCACCAGCCTCAGAAATCGCAGGTTAACAGCAGCTCAGATTAGAGACCAGGTCAATGCCACACAGAGTTCTAGCAGCAGACACATCTCTAGAACAACGGTTAGGAGGAGACTGTGTGAATCAGGCCTTCATGGTAGAAGATCTGCTAGGAAACCACTGCTAAGGACGGGCAACAAGCAGAAGAGACTTGTTTGAGCTAAAGAACACAAGGAATGGACATTAGACCAGTGGAAATCTGTGCTTTGGTCTGATGAGTCCAAATGTGAGATCTTTGGTTCCAACCACCGTGTCTTTGTGCGACGCAGAAAAGGTGACCGGATGGACTCTACATGCCTGGTTCCCACCGTGAAGCATGGAGGAGGAGGTGTGATGGTGTGGGGGGCTTTGCTGGTGACACTGTTGGGGATTTATTCAAAATTGAAGGCATACTGACCCAGCATGGCTACCACAGCATCTTGCAGCGGCATGCTATTCCATCTGGTTTGCGTTTAGTTGGACCATCATTTATTTTTCAACAGGACAATGACCCCAAACACCTCCAGGCTGTGTAAGGGCTATTTGACCATGAAGGAGAGTGATGGGGTGCTGCACCAGATGACCTGGCCTCCACAGTCACCGGACCTGAACCCAATCGAGAGGGTTTGGGGTGAGCTGGACCGCAGAGTGAAGGCAAAAGGGCCAACAAGTGCTAAGCATCTCTGGGAACTCCTTCAAGACTGTTGGAAGACCATTCCAGGTGACTACCTCTTGAAGCTCATCAAGAGAATGCCAAGAGTGTGCAAAGCAGTAATCAAAGCAAAAGGTGGCTACTGTGAAGAACCTAGAATATGACATATTTTCAGTAGTTTCACACTTGTTTGTTATGTATATAATTCCACATGTGATAATTCATAGTTTTGATGCCTTCAGTGCGAATCTACAATTGTCATAGTCATGAAAATAAAGAAAACTCTTTGAATGAGAAGGTGCGTCCAAACTTTTGGTCTGTACTGTGTATATATACACACTATATACTCCTGTCCTGTATACTGCTGGGTATATAAACACACTATATAATCCTGTCCTCTATACTGCTGGGTATATACAGTTCTGATCAAAAGTTTAAGACCACTTGAAAAATGGCAAACAATCCTATTCAGCCTGGCTGGATCTTAACGAGGTTCCAAGTAGAGCTTCAGCATGCAACAAGAAGAAATGGGAGGGAGACAGAACATTTTTTGAGCCTTCAATTTAATGAAAACAACGAATAAACTGAAACAGGCTGTTTTTCATCTGATCAAAAGTTTAGGCCCACACCTCCAAAAAAAGACCTAAACCCCCCCAAAACAGAAATCCAACTTCCAAACATGACCTCAGTAATGAGTAGCTCCGCCGTTTCGGCATGCTTGATGCAAGCGTTTCCATGAGGTGAGTGGGAACATTTCTCCAGGTGGTGAAGACGGCCGCACGAAGGCCATCTACTGTCTGGAACTGTTGTCCATTTTTGTAAACTTCCCTTGCCATCCATCCCCAAAGGTTCTCAATTGGATTTAGATCAGGGGAACACGTAGGATGGGCCAGAAGAGTGATGTTATTCTCCTGGAAGAAGTCCCTTGTCCTGCGGGCATTGTGTCCTGTAGCATTGTCCTGTTACCACACAGACGAGGGCCTCAGTCATGAGGAATGCTCTCTGCAACATCTGGACATAGCCAGCGGCCGTTTGACGCCCCTGCACTTCCTCAAGCTCCATTGTTCCACTGAAGGAAAAAGCCCCCCAGACCATTATGGCGCCCCCTCCACTGTGGCGCGTAGAAAACATCTCGGTGGCATCTGCTGGTCATGCCAGTAACGTTGGAAACCATCAGGACCATCAAGGTTACATTTTTTTCTCATCACAGAAAAAAACTTTCTTCCACCTTTGAATGTCCCATGTTTGGTGCTCTCTTGTCTCTTGCAAAGTCCAAACGAGCAGTTCTGTGGCGTTCAAGGAGACGAGGTCTTTGAAGATGTTTTTGTTTTTGAAGCCCTTCAGTCTCAGATGCCGTCTGATGGTTATGGGGCTGCAGTCAGCACCAGTAAGGGCCTTCATTGGGGTTGAGGATTGTCCAGTGTCTTGAAGGACAGCCAATTGGATCATCCGGCTCAGTGCTGATGACATTTTTTTGGGGTCTTCCACTTGAATTTTTTTGGTCCATAACCCTTAGGTTCATTTAATAAATTCCAAATGACTGTCTTAGGCTACTTTCACACTAGCGTTCATGGGTCCGTTCGTGAGCTCCGTTTGAAGGAGCTCACGAGCGGACCCGAACGCAGCCGTCCAGCCCTGATGCAGTCTGAATGGAGGCGGATCCGCTCAGACTGCATCAGTCTGGCGGCGTTCAGCCTCCGCTCCGCTCGCCTCCGCACGGACAGGCGGACAGCTGAACGCTGCTTGCAGCGTTCGGGTGTCCGCCTGGCCGTGCGGATCCGTCCAGACTTTCAATGTAAGTCAATGGGGACGGATCCGTTTGAAGATGCCACAATGTGGCTCAATCTTCAAGCGGATCCGTCCCCCATTGACTTTACATTGAAAGTCTGGACGGATCCGCGCAGGCTACTTTCGCACTTGCGAATTTTTTTAAAGTTATTAATGCAGACGGATCCGTACTGAACGGAGCCTCCGTCTGCATTAATATGAGCGGATCCGTTCAGAACGGATCCGATCAAGCGCTAGTGTGAAAGTAGCCTTACTGCGTCCCCCCTCCGCAGCGATGGTGCGCTGTGAGAGACCCTGCGTATGCAGCTCAACAACCCGACCACGGTCAAAAAGGGAGAGTTTTTTTGCCTTTGCCATCACAACGTGTGACTACCGGACAGAAGATGACAATGAATCCACATCTCTGCACAGATTTGGCCTTTTAAAGGCAGGTGGTCCTAAACTATGGATCAGCTGAAAAACAGCCGGTTTCAGTTTAATCGTTTGTTTTCAGTAAATTGAATGCTCAAAAAATCCTCTGTCTCCCTCCCATGTCTTCTTGTTGCAGGTGGAAGCTCCACTTGGGACCTTGTTCAGATCCAGCCGGGCTACATAGGAGTTTTTGCCATTTTTCAAGTGGTCTCAAACTTTTGATCAGGACTGTATATACACTATATACTCCTGTCCTGTACACTGCTGGGTATATATATATACACTATATACTCCTGTCCTGTATACTGCTGGGTATATATATATACACTATATACTCCTGTCCTGTACACTGCTGGCTATATATATATACACTATATACTCCTGTCCTGTACACTGCTGGGTATATATATATACACTATATACTCCTGTCCTGTATACTGCTGGGTATATATATATACACTATATACTCCTGTCCTGTATACTGCTGGCTATATATATATATACACTATATACTCCTGTCCTGTATACTGCTGGGTATATATATATATACACTATATACTCCTGTCCTGTATACTGCTGGGTATATATATATATACACTATATACTCCTGTCCTGTATACTGCTGGCTATATATATATATACACTATATACTCCTGTCCTGTATACTGCTGGGTATATATATATACACTATATACTCCTGTCCTGTACACTGCTGGGTATATATATATACACTATATACTCCTGTCCTGTACACTGCTGGGTATATATATATACACTATATACTCCTGTCCTGTACACTGCTGGGTATATATATATACACTATATACTCCTGTCCTGTATACTGCTGGCTATATATATATACACTATATACTCCTGTCCTGTATACTGCTGGGTATATATATATATATACACTATATACTCCTGTCCTGTATACTGCTGGCTATATATATATATACACTATATACTCCTGTCCTGTATACTCTTGGCTATATATATATATACACTATATACTCCTGTCCTGTATACTCTTGGCTATATATATATATATATATACACTATATACTCCTGTCCTGTATACTGCTGGCTATATATATATATACACTATATACTCCTGTCCTGTATACTGCTGGCTATATATATATATACACTATATACTCCTGTCCTGTATACTGCTGGCTATATATATACACTATATACTCCTGTCCTGTATACTGCTGGGTATATATATACACTATATACTCCTGTCCTGTATACTGCTGGCTATATATATATATACACTATATACTCCTGTCCTGTATACTGCTGGCTATATATATATACACTATATACTCCTGTCCTGTATACTGCTGGCTATATATTATATATACACTATATACTCCTGTCCTGTATACTGCTGGGTATATATATATACACTATATACTCCTGTCCTGTATACTGCTGGCTATATATATATACACTATATACTCCTGTCCTGTATACTGCTGGCTATATATATATACACTATATACTCCTGTCCTGTATACTGCTGGGTATATATATATATACACTATATACTCCTGTCCTGTATACTGCTGGGTATATATATATACACTATATACTCCTGTCCTGTATACTGCTGGCTATATATATATATACACTATATACTCCTGTCCTGTATACTGCTGGCTATATATATATACACTATATACTCCTGTCCTGTATACGGCTGGGTATATATTTTATATACACTATATCTCCTGTCCTGTACACTGCTGGCTATATTATACACTTATATACTCCGTCCTGTATACTGCTGGCTATATATATATACACTATATACTCCTGTCCTGTATACTGCTGGGTATATATATACACTATTACTCCTGTCCTGTATACTGCTGGCTATATATTATATACACTATATACTCCTGTCCTGTATACTGCTGGGTATATATATATACACTATAGACTCCTGTCCTGTATACTGCTGGGTATATATATATACACTATATACTCCTGTCCTGTACACTGCTGGCTAATAATATACACTATATACTCCTGTCCGGTATACTGCTGGCTATATATATATACAATATTACTCCTGTCCTGTATACTGCTGGGTATATATATATACACTATATACTCCTGTCCTGTATACTGCTGGCTATATATATATATACACTATATACTCCTGTCCTGTATACTGCTGGGTATATATATATACACTATAGACTCCTGTCCTGTATACTGCTGGGTATATATATATACACTATATACTCCTGTCCTGTACACTGCTGGCTATATATATACACTATATACTCCTGTCCTGTATACTGCTGGCTATATATATATACACTATATACTCCTGTCCTGTATACTGCTGGGTATATATATATATATATATATATATATATAACAAGAAAAATGAGCGGCACTCCAAGTAGTAAAGTGATGAATCCTTTATTCACACCAGTGGTGCAACGTTTCGGCTCTGATCGCGAGCCTTCCTCAAGCAAAGACACAACTCAAATGACTGTGGTTATATAGGGAATACAAATCATGTGACAACACCCCAGTGGGTGTGATTAACAGATCATAAATATATGACAATAGTGTGCAATAAATCAACATAATATCCGCAGTGTACAGCACATATAATGGCCATTATCAGTAGTGAATCACAAATATAAGGCATATCTGCAGGTCAATTACATAAGCCTAATCGTATAGTGTATCGACGGTCAATGTGCATACATATAAAAAAGGAGGGGGAGGAGCAATGAAGTGTTGTCACGCAACATACTTAGCAGGCAAGGAGGCTCATTCTTAGCCGCAAACTCGGCGTTCCGGATACCCGTCTGCGCAGGCGTGGCAGCGCACCAATGATAGATTCTCGGCATGCCGGACACGCTGCGCGTCATCTCGATAGGCCGATCCCCCTCCGTCACAATGTAGGACACAGTGTGCTGTCCTGGGCGCATGCTCAGTGAGAAAACGAGCTGCAAGCGCCATCTTTATGGCTGGAGAGCTGCCCATACATACCTACTGTGCAGTCGCATCCAACCACAGACAAAAACGAGCATAGGGGGACAGAGAAGGGCACAAGGAGTCCCATAAACAGGGTACCAATGTGCCCCCAGACGGAAAAACCACAGTAGCCACGGAAAGCCGCGGCATTTGCAGGAATAACGTCAGGGATTCTGTCGTCCCATACTGCCCGTGAGGGATCTCCTCCAGTGGTGCACAGATGCTGCAGAGTGTAGAAGGTTTAGCTCCCAGTATCAGAGAATAAGATATGTGACAACAGAGGAATATGTAAGGTGTCGATGAATATCAACACCAGGTGTCTGTCACGCCTGACCATAACAGAACTAAATCAAACATAATATATAAAATATGATAAAAATAGACTCCTTCCGTAGTACGTTGCGTGCACTCCAATCGTATGATCCACACCCCAAAGTGCAAATAGTGAGTGATCTGAAAAAAGAAAAGGAAGAGAATTAAAATAGGAATAAAATGAGTTGTATAACTCTCTTAGTGTGTACACAATTAGCAAAACGATATCCGGCAAAGCACCAGGGGCAAACAACCCTCACAGAACCTCCCCGAAATTGTAATCAACATTTAAGCCCTTTGGCTTCAGGCTGTCCAATTTGTGGATCCAGCTAAGCTCTCTGCGTTTGAGTGTCCTGGATCTATCCCCACCACGCCGTGGCTGGGGTATATGATCCAGGATCCAGCATCTCAAATCGCCTTCTTTGTGTGTGGCCTCAGTAAAATGTTTAGATAGTGGTAAGTCCATACGTTTTTTACGTATGCTAAGGCGATGATTGTTGAGGCGTGTCTTCAATTCAGTTGTTGTCTCGCCAACATAAAGCAAATTACATGGGCAAGACAACACATAGATGACATAGTTGGAATCACAAGTCAAGTGAAATGGAATACTATAGGACACCCCAGTGTTGGGATGTACAAAAAATCTTCCCTTGCGAATGTACCTACAGTTAACGCAATTTAGACAAGGAAAACAGCCTAAACCAGACTGAGTCAATTTAGTTTGCTTCAAAGATACCCCGGGGCCTATGTCAGCCTTAACCAGTTGATCACGTAGGTTACGGGATCGGCAGTATGATGACAATGGTGGACGTGAGAACTCTGGAATATCTTTGAAGCATGAACCCAATAGACCCCAATGTTTATTCAGAACCTTATTGACTGACGGGCTCAGTTCAGTATATACTGAAACGAACGGAATCCTGGCCTTGTTCTGGACAGTGTTCCGTTTCGTCAGTAACTCCGTTCTGTCAAGCGTTCGTGCTCTATTCATATGTCCATCCAGCAGTCGTTTGGGATAACCCCTGTCCCGAAACTTAACTGCCATGGAGTCTAGAGTCGCATCAAGTTTACTCTCATCTGACACAACACGCTTGACGCGGAGAAACTGAGAGAACGGCAACGACCGGATCATTCTCCGAGGGTGTGAACTATTGTAACACAAAAACGTATTGGTGTCAGTAGGTTTTGTGTACAACTCAGTATGTAGTTCTCCCTCATTGAGTGTGACTCGTGTATCCAAGAACTGGATCTCAGTTCGAGAATAAACAAGGGTGAACTGTAAGTCAGGATCCTGGCTATTCAAGAAACCATGGAACTGAGCCAGGTCGGTCTCAGTGCCGGTCCATATGAGGAAGATGTCGTCAATGTATCGCCACCACCTCAGCACCTGGCTGAAGTGGTGGGACAGATAGATGACATCCTCCTCATAGCACCGCATGAATATATTTGCATACGTGGGGGCCACGTGAGACCCCATGGCCACCCCACGTTCTTGCAAGTAAAAAACGTCCCTAAAGAGAAAGTAGTTGTACTGTAACACAATCTAAAGTATATATATATACACTATATACTCCTGTCCTGTATACTGCTGGGTATATATATATACACTATATACTCCTGTCCTGTATACTGCTGGGTATATATATATATATACACTATATACTCCTGTCCTGTATACTGCTGGGTATATATATATACACTATATACTCCTGTCCTGTATACTGCTGGCTATATATACACACTATATACTCCTGTATACTGCTGGCTATATATATATTGTGGGGACTCGCTCTGGTCGGCAGATTAGCGGACTCAGTAAAGGGCTCCTGTCGCCCACTAAAGCGTTTTTTTTGCGTACGTATGATCCCTGCACTGCGAGCTCTGCCTACATAATCTAATCAATCATTTTGGTCCAGTAGATTGTGTTAAAAACGTGCTTTTAAAATATGCGAATTACCTTGCTGGTAGCAGCCGCATCCTCCGATCCTAAAGACGCCCCCTCCTCATGTTGATTGAACGGGATCGTCCTCTGCTGGCCCTGTCTGCTATCAAGATCTCGCGCCTGCGCCGTAACGGTATTCAGTCGGCGCAGGCGCACTGAGAGGCGGCCGCTTCCTCCTCAATGCGCCTGCGCCGATGACGTCACATCTACACCCCGCGCAGGCGCATTAAGGATGGAGCGGCCGAGTGTGCGTCCACCTCTCAGTGCGCCTGCGCCGATTAAAGACAGGTAGGGCGCAGGCGCGAGATTTTGAATGCAAACAGGGCCAGCAGAGAACGATCCCGTTCCCTGGCCCTGTCACTCACACAGCGGAGGGGGCGTCTTTAGGATCGGAGGATTCGGCTGCTACCAGCAAGTACCCGCCCTCCCTGCTACCAGCAAGGTAATTTGCATATTTTAAAAGCACGTTTTTAACACAATCTGCTGGACCAAAATGATGAATTAGATCATGTAGGCAGAGCTCGCAGTGCAGGGATCATACGTAAACGCTTTAGTGGGCGACAGAAGCCCTTTAAACAGTGCAGTGTTTATTCACATAAACATAATTGACAGTTTGTGGTCTTGCTGTTCATTCACACCATGGACAGTCCACAGAACAAAAAGCATTCCCCTGTCAGCGGCTTTGGCAGTAGCCGTCCACATTTAGGGCCTGCTTCCCAGTAATGCGGCTCTCAGCCCTTTAGTACGGCACACCTCATGCAGATCCCAAACCTCAGAGACTCCACAGATATTCACTGTGTAGTGGAGGATAATCCACGGCTGAGACTGCTGGCTGGGTTTTATATCCCAGCCAAAAGCCGGCCTGGAATGTGCGGAGAAGCCACCCACCCTGCACTTTGGCTGCTCCCAGTAAGAGCCAGCCCGGATCGGCTTTACAGCCACACTAAATAACCAATAGTGTCAGTCAGCACTAACTGCCGCTGACACTTAAAATTACCATCTCTTACCTCACCGAGGCCAGGAATCTCGGTGACGCATACCTTCCGTCAATGACGGACCCTTGCGCCTTCCTACATACCTCCCCTTTTGTTTAACCCTGAGGGAGGGAACACTTGCCAGACAGTGGACCTGGGACAGGGCATCCCCGTTTCCCTGTAACCGGCCTGCCCTAGTGTAACGGACCAGTTTCAGCAGACAAGGGGCTAAAATCCGTTTAGGCGATATGCCCCTTTCCGAGAGACAGGCACAGCTACTGCAGAACACCAACCTCCCGAACTGGATACAAAATAGCACTCCAAACTGGAACCTCGCGGATAGCTGCCGGCAGACGAACAGGAAAAGCGAATCAGTCAGCTTACACTCCTGGCAATCAGTCTCCAACAGCATACAGGGAATCCCCCCAATAACGAGACAAGGCTCCGTGTTGAGGGTCAAGCAGTGATCTGATGTGCTGGCACACCCAGCCTGGTTTTTATTACAGTTTTGCAAATACAAAACAGATACAACATATCCCCACAATGCATCATGGTTTCCTCCCCTCTGTCCCGGAGACGACCGAAGACAATCCAATTATCTCTCAGGACAAAGGGGAGATCACCAATACACATGTGGAGACAACAGGACAGACATCACCACCCAAACACACAATGGCACACCCCCACAGCAAACACAGACGTGTAACATATCCCCAGATAGCTCAAGTCTGAGTGCATATCATTAGGTGAATGGCACTCAGAATACACGAATACAATAATATTAGCTATCTGGGTGCCCTCACATAGCATACAATTTTATAAAACATATCACAGGAACCCCAAAACATGCAATAACCCCATAACCAATATATCCTCGGAACCGGGGGATCTGGGTGAACCACATGTCCAAAATTCACCCACATCCGTTCAGTAGTTTGGAAGATACAGTTACACTGAAAATATACAAGTTATACAGAAAATAGTCACTAATAAATGTGTCCCCTGTTTGGTAGTTTCAAACTACTGAATGATGTCTCTGTGCACCAAATACAGGCAAGATAGCACCGTGTGGAAAAGTCAGAACAGTGTCTGTGAGCTACAATGGCCGCTATCTATTGTTCTCACCATGTGCTTCATCCAAGCAAGTAAGGCAGAGGATGCAATCCAGGGACAGAGGGCTCCGTCCCAAGTGCCTTAAGACCCTTTAATAACTTAAGGGACCATAATCCCAGGGCAGGAGGCTGGCAAACAGCCCCCTCCAAAACACCGTGGCGAGGTTGGTTTCGCCACACCTAGGTTCCACAAAAAACTTAAAGTTCTGTAGAGACAAAAACCACCTGGTGACCAGAGCATTCCTCTCTTTGGCCTGGCTCATCCACTTGGGGAGTGGTCAGTTACCAGATGGAACTTTCTCCCCAACAGATAGAGGAGAGACTCGAGTGCCCACTTGATGGCCAGGCACTCTCCCTCCACTATACTGTACCTAGTCTCGGCTGGGGTAAGTTTGCGGCTCAGGAAAACAACGGGATGTTCCTCCCCATTGATGTCCTGACAGAGTACAGCACCGAAGGCCTACTTCAGAGGCATCGGTCTGTACCACGAACTCCCTCCTTGAAGTCAGGTGTCACCAATACCGGGGACCCACACAGGTCCGACTTCAGAGCGGAGAAAGCCTTTTCTGCCTGGTCATTCCACTGAACCGTCACTGACTTGCATCACTTCAGAAGCTCTGTCAATGGTGCGGCGACTGTAGCAAAGTGGGGGACAAACCTCATATAGTACCCCGCCATTCCCAGGAATGACTTTACTTGCCGAGTATTGACCGGTCAGGGCCAATTCCGAATTGCCTCAAATTTGTTAACCTGAGGTTTGATCATTCTGCGCCCAATTACATATCCCAGTTACTTGGTCCCTTCTAACTCTATCGCGCACTTTTTTGGGTTAGCGGTTAAGCCAGCCTTTCTAAGGGAGTCCACTACAGCCTGTACTTTAGGTAGGTGACTTTCCCAGTCGGTGCTGTGGATAACGATATCGTCCAGATATACAAAGCTTACCAACGATGTGTATGGAGTACAATGTCCATTAGCCTTTGAAACGTGGCGGGAGCGCCATGTAGACTGAAGAGTAATACCTTGTACTGATACAGCCCCTCTGGCGTGATGAAAGCCGTTTTTTCCTTGGCAGCCTCCATCAAGAGTACCTGCCTTTTGGTGAGGTCCAACACAGAAAAATACCGGGCTTGGCCTAACTTTTCAATAAGCTCATCCACTCGGGGCATGGGATATGCGTCAAACCTGGACACCTCATTCAGTTTGCGGAAGTCGTTACAGAATCATAATGTCCCGTCCGGCTTGGGTATTAAGACTATCGGACTGACCCATTCACTTTTTGACTCCTCGATGAGACCTAGCTGCAGCATTAGCTGCACTTCCTCCGCGATGGCTTGTGGTCAAGCTTCGGGTACCCGGTAAGGTTTTAACCGGACTTTTGCCTGAGGCTCAGTGATAATGTCATGTTGGATAATGGAAGTTCAGAGGATTTGGATGTGCCTAAAGCTTGATGGAGATGGCGCACAATAGGGTAATATGTTCACACTGGTTGATCAAATAGAGCAAATGTAAGGCTCACCTTGTTTGGTTACGCTAGAATAGGCATCACTCTATTGAGGGCTTGATAAATAAGATCCGGTTCTTTAGTGTGCTGCCGCAGGGTATGTGGTTCCTCAGAAGAAATGTCCAGTCCCTCTGGAGGATCGTTTGAAGAGAAAGAAAGAGTTCCTGCTTTGGCGCTCCAAAACCACTTGAGCCGGTCTGAATTTTGTGACCTCCTGGAGGACCACCCGCCAACAAGTCTCCTGAAGTGGAGAAAATAAGTGGTGGCTTATTATGGAAGTGCGTCCAGGGAGGTCTGAGAACACATCGGTGTTCCAAATAACGAACTCCCTGGCCTCCTGATCCTGTTTTGAGGAGAGGCTGTAAGCAATTTTCACTGTGGCAGCCGCTTCCCTTGCTTCAGACAGAGGGGCCGAATCTGCTTCCCCTAGGAACCCTGGCCGCGGGCTGTCTTTCGTACAGGTTCCCCTTTCTTTCCATGGCTTGAGCAGATTCACATGGTACACCTGCTCCAGCTTTCGCCTCCTGGCTGGTGTACTTTGTAATCTACCTCTCCAATTTTCTAAAGTACCTCGTAGGGCCCCTGCCACCTAGCTAGGAACTTGCTGTCTATAGTCGGTACCAGAACCAACACCCAATCACCTGGGTTAAAGTTTCGGACCCAAGCCTGCCGATTATAGACCCTACCCTGGGCTCGCTGTGCTGCCTCCATATGCTCCCTAACCAGAGGTAACACTGTTTCCATCCATCCTGTCATCTGGGTGACGTACTCAACAACACTTCTGTGCGGTGTGGGTTGCTGTTCCCACAGCTCTTTGGCCACGTCCAACAGACCGCAAGGGTGTCTGCCATATAGCAGTTCGAAGGGCGAGAACCCAATAGAGGCCTGGGGCACTTCTCGCACTGCCAACATGAGATAGGGCAGAAGAAGGTCCCAGTCCCTCTCATCCTTAGACGAGGTTGTCTCCCCCTCTTCCACCGAAGTGGCGGTCACCCCTACCGCTGGCCTTTCTGACTCAGGTTCCTAGGGTTCTGGTCTCCCCCCTGAGCCGGGCCACTCTGCTAGGGTTACATCTGTCTCCCGGGGAAATTGGTAACTTTCGTATCCGGCCATAGTGCCGGGAAAACAGAGAAGTCTCTCCCAATTATTAACTCATTCGGTAACTTTGTGGCAACGGCCACCGTTGACAAAGAGACCAGGGCTGTGGGATAGTTCTTTAAGTCCCCATTAATGCAGACACCGCTGACTTTTCGGCCAGTATACTCGGCGGGCCTTACCAGGGGCATTAGGCTCCCTGAATCCAGCAGTGCCACCGCCCGAATGTCCTTCACTTCGACCTGACACAGGTGGCTATTGTCTACTGTCTCGGAGGTACCTGTGGCGCACAGCATCCTGGCATACAATGAATGGCGGTAGCCATAGTTGGTGTCCACGGGTTCACCCCGATGAGGACAGTCATACCTTATGTGTCCAGGCTCCTGACATCGCCAGCAGACCACCAGGGCTGGGTCTTCAGGGGGTACACCCCGGGCGGGCCTGGCTGGCACCGGCCGCCGGGTCTGGCTTGGAGATTTCCTGGGTTTGACTGGCCCCCTCCCAAAAGAACCCCTCTGTAGATTTCTGGTAGCGCTGCACCAGGTCGACCATCTCTAGGGCATTACCAGGAGACACCTGGCCGATCCAGTGCTGGAGAGGGTACGGCAAAGCCCTCCAAAACACATCCGCCAGCAGCTGATCCAACATAGCAGTGGGAGTCAATATGTCAGGCTGCAGCCATTTTTGCAATCGGTGCAGAAAATCATAATATTGTGGTCTGGCGGGTTCAGCCGGGTTAAATTCCCACTGATGCACCCGCTGGGCCCGGACCAATACATTCACCCCGAGTCTCACCAGGATCTCACCTTTTACGGTCAGGTAGTCGGCCGCTTGATCATCAGGGAGATCAAACAATACTTGCTGGGGACCAGACGCCAGGAACGGAGTGACAACCTCAGCCCACTGGTCTGGGGGTAACTTTTCCCTCACGCCACAAAGTTACATTATGAACTAATAATTGGGAGAGACTTCCCCGGTTTCCCATTATTGTGGCCTGAGGCGAGAGTCACCAATACCCATGAGACAGGGGTAACCCTAGCAGAGTGGCCCGGCTCAGGGGGAGACCAGAACCCTGGGAACCTGAGTCCGAAGGGCCAGCGGTAGGGGTGACTGCCACTTTGGTAGAAGAAGGGGAGGCAACCCTGTTAAGTGTGATGGTGGGAGATGTGGAGAACTTGCCGCCGGCTCCTGAGCTGGCAGACCTCAACGTCTCCGAAGATAATTTTGGTACAGCACAGGAACAGGACCCGACTCTATCTCGAGCCTGGGAAAATGTAGTAGTGAGTCTATGTTCCCCCGTTTTGTGGTTCAACAGGAGATGCTGTACCGGGTAAATAAACTACGGGGTGAACATATTGAACAGTTGGTGGTGCCCAAGGCGTATCGCAAGCTCGTGTTGGAGTAAGCCCACCAATATCTTCTTGGGGGACACCTGGGCCAGCAGAAAACGCAGGACCGGATTCTACAGCGGTTTTACTGGCCCAGTGTGTTTAAAGAGGTGGAAGAATATTGCAAGTCTTGTCCAACCGGTCAGATACAGCCCCCAGCCACATTTCTGTAGTCCTGTCGTCCCTCTCCCGATTATTGAGGTTCCATTTGAGCGGATCTCTATGGATCTCATAGACCCAGTACCAGGCTGGATTTGATTTAAATCACTAGTCAGTAAGGCTTGATTTAAATCCTAGTTTTCTACATAAAGACTAATTCTCGCTGGTATAACTTATAATATGCAAGTAGATGAAGATTTTTAGAATAACAACTTTTCATATTAGTTTGATTCGGTTGATTCTGCATTCATAGGTTTGTAGAAGTTAGGTTTAAGGTCTTTTTCTCAACTCTGTTCATGTTATAACAGTTTGGCTGTGAAGACGAGGCCTGTGATCTCTGCTGAGTCAAATTCAGTTTTGAGAACTGCAAAAGTAAACCAAGCATCTGTGATAATATCTTGTAGGCAGAGAAACTGCCCAATAATATTACAAAACCCTCTGGAAGAGCAGGACATTGTGAATGGATTCATGGAATTTATATACCAAAAAATTACACACATAGAAACCTAGAATGTGTCGGCAGATAAGAACCGTTTGGCCCATCTAGTCTGCCCAATATACTGAGTACTATGGATAGCCCCGGCCCTGTCTTATATGAAGGATGGCCTTATGCCTATCCCATGCATGCTTAACCTCCTCCACTGTATTTGCAGCTCCCACTTCTGCAGGAAGGCTATTCCATGCATCCACTACTCTCTCAGTAAAGTAATACTTCCTGATATTACTGTTAACCCTTTGCCCCTCTAATGTAACACTATGTCCTCTTGTAGCAGTTTTCCTTCTTGTAAATCTTCTCTCCTCTTTTCCCTTGTTGATTCCCTTTATGTATTTAGCCGTCTCTCTCATCTCCCCTCCGTCTCGTCTTTCTTCCAAGCTCTACATGTTAAGGTCCTTTCATCTTTCCTGGTAAGTTTTATCCTGCAATCCATGGACCAGTTTAGTAGCTCTTCTCTGAACTCTCTCCAAAGTATCAGTATCCTTCTGGAGATATGGCCTCCAGTACTGAGCACAATACTCCAGGTGAGGTCTCACTAGTGCTCTGTAGAGCGGCATGAGCGCCCCCCTCTGTCTACTGGTAATGCCTCTCCCTATACACCCCAGCATTCTGCTAGCATCTCCTGCTGCTCTATGACATGGTCTGCCTACCTTTAAGTCTTCTGAAATAATGACCCCTAAATCCCTTTCCTCAGACACTGAGGTCAGGACTGTATCACTGGTTGTATATTCTGCCCTTGGGTTTTTACGCCCCAGGTGCATTATCTTGCACTTATCAACATTACATTTTAGTTGCCAGATTTTTGACCATTCCTCTAGTTTTCCTAAGTCCTTTTCCATTTGGTGTATCCCTCCAGGAATATCAACCCTGTTACACATCTTTGTGTCATCAGCAAAAAGACCCACCTTACCATCGAGGCCTTCTGCAATGTCGCTGATAAAGATATTAAACAATCTGGGTCCCAGAACAGATCCCTGAGGTACCCCACTGGTAACATGACCTTGTTTTGAATGTTCTCCATTGACTACAACCCTCTGTTGTCTGTCCCTCAGCCACTGCCTAATCCATTCAACAATATGGGAGTCCACGTACAGCCTTATTCTACATAATTAAAAAACAAATCTTTATTTCATGATGGAATAACCTTTTGATGGTAATATATTTTGCTCAAAAAGCATTTTATATAAAAAAAATCAGATTTAAATTTAAAAAATCAGATTTTCTTTATTTAAAAAAAAAATGACATTGATTTTTATCCACCCTGCCCAGTACCGAAGTCTGCTAGAGGGCACCAACACATCTTGGTAGTCCTGGACTATACCACTCGTTACGAGGAGGCGGTGCCGCTGCGACATACCTCTGCGAAATTCATAGCTAAGGAGTTAAAGAGGACCTTTCCCTACTCTACAAACTAAAAACTAACTATACCTGTGGGCCAGGCTATGAGCTGTGCGCTGCGATTGGCCAGCAGTGCAGCAAGGGACACTCCTCCTACAAGAAATCAGTCAGAGGGAGCGCAGACACCGGAGCCTATACCGGGCGAAAGGAGCGGCGCCCAGACTTACTAGTAAGTGCAGGGGGACCCCTGGGCGCCGCTCTGCCCACAGGTATAGTTAGTTTTTAGTTTGTAGAGTAGTGAAAGGTCCTCTTTAAAGAGGACCTTTCACCGATCCTGACATTGTGAACTAGGTATACAGACATGGAGAGCGGCGCTCGGGGATCTACTATTATAATAGTAAGTGCAGTGAGATCCCCGGGTGCCGCTCTCCATGTCTGTATACTTAGTTCACAATGTCAGGATCAGTGAAAGGTCCTCTTTAATGGAGATGTTTTTTGGAGTGGGCCTACCTGAAGAGATCCTGACTGACCAGGGGACCCCTTTTATGTCAAAAGTCATGAGGGAACTCAGTAAACTACTACAGATCAAACGGTTACGGACTTCCATCTATCACCCGCAAATGCCCCGGCCTGGTAGAGAGGTTTAATCAAACCTTGAAAAACATGTTAAAGCGGGTGGTGTCTAAAGATGGAAGGGATTGGGATCTTCTACTGCCCTATCTCATGTTCACAGTGCGAGAAGTGCCCTAGGCCTCTACTGGGTTCTCGCCCTTCGAATGTCCTGTATGGCCGACATCCGCGTGGGTTGTTGGACATAGCCAAAGAGGCGTGGGAACAACAACCCACACCGCATAAAAGTGTGTTTGAGTATGTCACTCGGATGCAAGAGCGGATGGAGACAGTGTTGCCGCTCATTAAGGAACATATGGGGGCAGCCCAGCGAGCCCAGAGTAGGGTCTATAATCGCCAGGCTCGGGTTCGTAATTTTAACCTGGGTGATCGGGTTTTGGTTCTGGTGCCGATGGTGGACAATAAGTTCCTGACTAGGTGGCAGGGTCCCTACGAAGTGCTTGAAAAAGTTGGGGAGGTAACCTACAGGGTACACCAGCCAGGGTGGAGAAAGCCGCAGCAGGTGTACCATGTAAAGTTACTGAAACCGTGGAAAGATACGGAGACCTGCATGGACAACAGGCCCCGGCCGAGTTTTCTCAGGGTAGAATTTCCAGTCCCACAATCTGATGCGAGGGAAACATTTGCCACAGTAAAGATCGCTGACAACCTTTCCTCTAAACAGACTCAAGAGGCCAGGGAGCGCGTCAGCAGATACACGGATGTGTTCTCGGACCCTACTGGACGCACTTCTATCATCCGACATGACATTGTCACTGAGCCTCAGGCCAGAATCCAGTTGAAACCATACCGGGTACTTGAGTCGCGGCGACAAGTCGTCTCGGAAGAAGTGCAGCTGATGTTACAGCTAGGTGTCATCGAGGAGTCAAAAAGTCAGTGGGCCAGTCCGATAATCTTAATACCCAAGCCAGACGGGACATTATGATTCTGTAACGACTTGCGCAAACTTAATGAGGTGTCCA
Organism: Bufo gargarizans; assembly: GCF_014858855.1. Taxonomy (NCBI): domain Eukaryota; kingdom Metazoa; phylum Chordata; class Amphibia; order Anura; family Bufonidae; genus Bufo; species Bufo gargarizans. Next base: position 441,048 of record NC_058082.1, on the reverse strand, counting down.
AGTTTGATGCATAGCCCATGCCCCGAGTGGATGAGCTTATTACGAAGTTAGGCCAAGCCCGGTATTTTTCTGTGTTGGACCTCACCAAAGGGTACTGGCAGGTACCCTTGATGGAGGCTGCCAAGGAAAAAACGGCTTTCATCACACTAGAGGGGCTGTATCAGTACAAGGTATTACCCTTTGGTCTACATGGCGCTCCCGCCACGTTTCTAAGGCTAATGGATATTGTACTCCGTCCACATCGTCGGTACGCTTTGGCATACCTGGATGACATCGTTATCCACAGCACTGACTGGGAAAGTCACCTACCTAAAGTACAGGCTGTAGTCAACTCCCTTAGGAAGGCTGGCTTAACCGCTAACCCAAAAAAGTGTGCGATAGAGTTAGAAGAGACCAAGTACCTGGGATATGTAATTGGGCGCAGAGTTATCAAACCTCAGGTGAACAAAATTGAGGCAATTCGGAATTGGCCCCGACCGGTCACTACTCTGCAAGTAAAGTCGTTCCTGGGTATGGCGGGGTACTATATGAGGTTTGTCCCCCACTTTGCTACAGTCGCCGCACCATTGACAGAGCTTCTGAAGGGATGCAAGTCAGTGACGGTTCAGTGGAATGACCAGGCGGAAAAGGCTTTCTCCGCTTTGAAGTCGGCCCTGTGTGGGTCCCCGGTATTGGTGACGCCCGACTTTAAAAGAGAGTTTATAGTGCAGACCGATGGGTCTATGGGTCTCTGTGCTGTACTGTCTCAGGAGATCAACGGATCCCATTGTCTTCCTCATCCGGAAGCTCACTCCAGCCGAGACCAGGTATAGTATAGTGGAAAGAGAGTGCCTGGCCATCAAGTCGGTGCAGCCAGCCAGTCGCAGGGGCAACACGTGAGGTGCACGGTGGACCGATGAGGGGCCAAATAGTATAACACACAGTTCATCAGGTTACTCCTGGTTAGCAGAAAGCCTCCCTGGGCCGGCAGCACAGTGTTGAGGTGGACGGCACGAAATCCTCCGGGGCATGCTCTGTGTAGGGAAGCATCAGCTAAGATGGTGGTTGAGGTGCCCTTGATGTTCGGGGTGCTTAGGGTGCTTGTTGCAGCTGAGTCCCTTGATGGTTTTTGTCGTGACGCCAGTACCAGTAATGGTGGTTCAACCATAGGTAGTAATAATGAGGTAGACAGTGGTAAGATGCAACTCACAACTTTTACTTTGGATGTCTCTTGGTTGCTGCAGTACAAAATACAGTCTCTAGATGGTACAGAGTTAATTCTGCAAATCCACTGTTCTAGGCTGTTTAGGTTTCTTGGTTTTGGAGCAGTGGGTTCGGTGCACCTGGTTCCTTTAGATGTGTTGGATCCTATTCCTTGTCTTTCCCTACAAACTGAGTATTTTAGACAGGAAAACTCAACTGTCTCTCAGAAGGTTGGTGTGGCTGCCTGAAGCTATAAACCTCCACCATGCAAAGGTGTCTGTGGCCCTCAATAATGGCTCTTATCACCGATGATTCCTAGGAAGCTTGTTTCTTTTCCAGGAAGGCAAACTCTTCTCCTACTGGTCAGGGATGCAAGTCTATAGTCCGGCTACAGAAGGAAAACGCTCTTCTGCGCCTCACATCTGAGTATCACCTCCTAGCGAAGTCGGCTCCACTCACTAATCTGTGTCATGGAGTCTTCACTCTACATTCTCTCCCACTAATCTCCTCAGATCTGCTCTCTTCTGAACTACATTTTCCTAGCTATCCTGATCATCATCTCCTCTCATCTCTCCCACTAGGCCTGACCTAGGTATATATATGACCTGAACTTTATCCCCATCTAGTGGTGGGATGTATAAATTGCACCTAATAGGCCTATTAACAGGGATTTTGCAGATACACAAATGCAAAGTTATACATGACAACCTAGTGCTCTTAACCACCTCCGGACCGCCTAACGCAGATGTGCGTTCCGGAGGTGGCAGCGCTGCGCACAGTCACGCATATATGCGTCATCTCGCGAGACGCGAGATTTCCTGTGAACGCGCGCACACAGGCGCGCGCACTCACAGGAACGGAAGGTAAGCGAGTGGATCTCCAGCATGCCAGCGGCGATCGCTCGCTGGCAGGCTGGAGATCCGAATTTTTTAACCCCTAACAGGTATATTAGACGCTGTTTTCATAACAGCGTCTAATATACCTCCTACCTGGTCCTCTGGTGTCCCTTTTGTTAGGATCGACCACCAGAGGACTCAGGTAGGTCAGTACAGTCGCACCAAACACTACACTACACTACACCCCCCCCCCCCGTCACTTATTAACCCCTTATAAACCCCTGATCACCCATGATCACCCCATATAAACTCCCTGATCACCCCCCTGTCATTGATCACCGCCCTGTCATTGATCACCCCCCTGTCAGGCTCCATTCAGACGTCCGCATGATTTTACGGATCCATGGATACATGGATCGGATCCGCAAAACACATGCGGACGTCTGAATGGAGCCTTACAGGGGGTGATCAATGACAGGCGGGTGATCACCCATATAGACTCCCTGATCACCCCCCTGTCATTGATCACCCCCCCTGTCATTGATCACCCCCCCTGTCATTGATCACCCCCCGTCATTGATCACCCCCCCTGTCATTGATCACCCCCCCCCCCCCTGTAAGGCTCCATTCAGACATTTTTTTTGGCACAAGTTAGCGGAAATTTTTTGTTTGTTTTTGTTTTTGTTTTTTCTTACAAAGTCTCATATTCCACTAACTTGTGTATAAAATAAAATCTCCCATGCACTCGCCATACCCCTCACGGAATCCAAATGCGTAAACATTTTTAGACATTTATATTCCAGACTTCTTCTCACGCTTTAGGGCCCCTAAAAAGCCAGGGCAGTATAAATACCCCACATGTGACCCCATTTCGGAAAGAAGACACCCCAAGGTATTCCGTGAGGGGCATATTGAGTCCATGAAAGATTGACATTTTTGTCCTAAGTTAGCGGAAAGTAAGACTGTGAGAAAATACAAAATAAATCAATTTCCGCTAACTTATGCAAAAAATAAAAAATTTCTAGGAACTCGCCAGGCCCCTCATTGAATACCTTGGGGTGTCTTCTTTCCAAAATGGGCTCACTTGTGGCGTAGTTATACTGCCCTGGCATTTTAGGGGCCCAAATGTGTGAGAAGTACCTTGCAATCAAAATGTGTAAAAAATGGCCTGCAAAATCTGAAAGGTGCACTTTGGAATATGTGCCCCTTTGCCCACCTTGGCAGCAAAAAAGTGTGACACATCTGGTATCGCCGTACTCAGGAGAAGTTGGGGAATGTGTTTTGGGGTGTCATTTTACATATACCCATGCTGGATGAGAAAAATATCTTGGTCAAATGCCAACTTTGTATAAAAAAAATGGGAAAAGTTGTCTTTTGCCAAGATATTTCTCTCATCCAGCATGGGTATATGTAAAATGACACCCCAAAACACATTCCCCAACTTCTCCTGAGTACGGCGATACCACATGTGTGACACTTTTTTGCTGCCAAGGTGGGCAAAGGGGCACATATTCCAAAGTGCACCTTTCAGATTTTGCAGGCCATTTTTTACACATTTTGATTGCAAGGTACTTCTCACACATTTGGGCCCCTAAAATGCCAGGGCAGTATAACTACACCACAAGTGACCCCATTTTGGAAAGAAGACACCCCAAGGTATTCCGTGAGGGGCATGGCGAGTTCCTAGAATTTTTTATTTTTTGTCGCAAGTTAGTGGAATATGAGACTTTGTAAGAAAAAAATAAATAAATAAAATCATTATCATTTTCCGCTAACTTGTGACAAAAAATAAAAAGTTCTATGAACTCACTATGCCCATCAGCGAATACCTTAGGGTGTCTACTTTCCGAAATGGGGTCATTTGTGGGGTGTTTCTACTGTTTGGGCATTGTAGAACCTCAGGAAACAGGACAGGTGCTCATAAAGTCAGAGCTGCTTCAAAAAGCGGAAATTCACATTTTTGTACCATAGTTTGTAAATGCTATAACTTTTACCCAAACCATTTTTTTTTTTGCCCAAACATTTTTTTTTTTATCAAAGACATGTAGAACAATAAATTTGGCGAAAAATTTATATATGGATGTCGTTTTTTTTGCAAAATTTTACAGCTGAAAGTGAAAAATTTCATTTTTTTGCAAAAAAATCGTTACATTTTGATTAATAACAAAAAAAGTAAAAATGTCAGCAGCAATAAAATACCACCAAATGAAAGCTCCATTAGTGAGAAGAAAAGGAGGTAAAATTCATTTGGGTGGTAAGTTGCATGACCGAGCGATAAACGGTGAAAGGAGTGTACTGCAGAAGTGTAAAAAGTGCTCTGGTCATGAAGGGGGTTTCACCTAGCGGGGTTGAAGTGGTTAATAATATAAAAAGTGCTTTTAAGCAGTGCCCACACACACGTAGTGGGATGCTGCATGGGCACTCGAGTCTCTCCGCTATTATCTGTTGGGGAGAAAGTTTTGTCTGGTGAACGACCACTCCCTTCTCAAGTGGATGAGCCAGGCCAAAGAGAGGAATGCTCGAGTCACCCAGTGCAAAATTTCTAATTTTCGGTGGAACACAGTGCAGGCTCGTTACTAGGAAACGTGGATGCCCTGTCCCGGGTACACTATTTAATGTGTGTCCACCACCTCGAGGTTGAACAAAGGAGGGAGGTATGTAGGAAGGAACAAGGGGCCATCATTGATGGTCGGTATGTGTCACCGAGGTTTTTGGCCAAGAACCTTGGTGAGGTAAGAGACGTTATTTTTTTTCCTTAAGTGTCATTATTGCTTTGCAGTCTGACACTTCATCTATTTAGTATGGCTGTAAAGCTGATCCGGGATGGCTCTTACTGGGAGTAGCCAACGTGCTGGGTGGGTGGCTACTCCCCACGTTCCAGGCCGGGTCTTGGGAGGCTTATAAAAAGCATTCAGCTTTATCAGGTGGGGTGCATTATCCTCCATTTGACAGAAAAGCTGTGAAGTACTCTGTGCTGAGGACTGCAAACAGGAGTGCAGGCCGCCTGGACGCCTGGCAGGGAACTTGTCTGTGGCTGAGCATATAGCCGGGTGTGAACTGACACCAAGGATTCCAGGTGAACATTGTTGTGTTTTGCTGTGTGAACAAGCACCAAGACTGTGATGTTTTTGCTGTGTGTGAATAAAACACTGAAGTTGATTTACCACCTGGTTCCTTGCCTCTATACTGCGTCCGCTAACCTGTCTATCAGAGCAAAACCCCACTATATATATATCCAGCAGTATACAGGACAGAAGTATATAGTGTGTGTGTATATGTATATATATATACAGTACAGACCAAAAGTTTGGACACACCTTCTCATTCAAAGAGTTTTCTTTATTTTCATGACTATGACAATTGTAGATTCACACTGAAGGCATCAAAACTATGAATTATCACATGTGGAATTATATACATAACAAAAAAGTGTGAGACATCTGAAAATATGTCATATTCTAGGTTCTTCAGAGTAGCCACCTTTTGCTTTGATTACTGCTTTGCACACTCTTGGCATTCTCTTGAGGAGCTTCCAGAGGTAGTCACCTGAAATGGTCTTCACTTCACAGGTGTGCCCTGTCAGGTGTAATAAGTGGGATTTCTGGCCTTATAAATGGGGTTGGGACCATCAGTTGCGTTGTGGAGAAGTCAGGTGGACACACAGCTGATAGTCCTACTGAATAGACTGTTAGAATTTGTATTATGGCAAGAAAAAAGCAGCTAAGTAAAGAAAAACGAGCGGCCATCATTACTGTAAGAAATGAAGGTCAGTCAGTCCGAAAAATTGGGAAAACTTTGAAAGTGTCCCCAAGTGCAGTCACAAAAACCATCAAGCGCTACAAAGAAACTGGCTGACATGCGGACCGCCCCAGGAAAGGAAGACCAAGAGTCACCTCTGCTGCGGAGGAGAAGTTCATCCGAGTCACCAGCCTCAGAAATCGCAGGTTAACAGCAGCTCAGATTAGAGACCAGGTCAATGCCACCCAGAGTTCTAGCAGCAGACACATCTCTAGAACAACTGTTAGGAGGAGACTGTGTGAATCAGGCCTTCATGGTAGAAGATCTGCTAGGAAACCACTGCTAAGGACAGGCAACAAGCAGAAGAGACTTGTTTGGGCTAAAGAACACAAGGAATGGACATTAGACCAGTGGAAATCTGTGCTTTGGTCTGATGAGTCCAAATTTGAGATCTTTGGTTCCAACCACCGTGTCTTTGTGCGACGCAGAAAAGGTGAACGGATGGACTCTACATGCCTGGTTCCCACCGTGAAGCATGGAGGAGGAGGTGTGATGGTGTGGGGGGGCTTTGCTGGTGACACTGTTGGGGATTTATTCAGAATTGAAGGCATACTGAACCAGCATGGCTACCACAGCATCTTGCAGCGGCATGCTATTCCATCCGGTTTGCGTTTAGTTGGACCATCATTTATTTTTCAACAGGACAATGACCCCAAACACCTCCAGGCTGTGTAAGGGCTATTTGACCATGAAGGAGAGTGATGGGTGCTGCTCCAGATGACCTGGCCTCCACAGTCACCGGACCTGAACCCAATCGAGATGGTTTGGGGTGAGCTGGACCGCAGAGTGAAGGCAAAAGGGCCAACAAGTGCTAAGCATCTCTGGGAACTCCTTCAAGACTGTTGGAAGACCATTTCAGGTAACTACCTCTGGAAGCTCATCAAGAGAATGCCAAGAGTGTGCAAAGCAGTAATCAAAGCAAAAGGTGGCTACTGTGAAGAACCTAGAATATGACATATTTTCAGCTGTTTCACACTTGTTTGTTATGTATATAATTCCACATGTGATAATTCATAGTTTTGATGCCTTCAGTGCGAATCTACAATTTTCATAGTCATTTTTTTTATTTCTATCCACTGGAATTGCTTATATCTACATTGGGCTTGTTGCACCCTTTTGTTTGCATCAGAGACGGTGCTGCCACTTTTTTTCTTTTTTATATATATATATATATATATATATATATATATATATATACATATATATACACTCCTGTCCTGTATACTGCTGGGTATATATATACACTATATACTCCTGTCCTGTATACTGCTGGCTATATATATACACTATATACTCCTGTCCTGTACACTGCTGGGTATATATATATACACTATATACTCCTGTCCTGTACACTGCTGGGTATATATATACACTATAGACTCCTGTCCTGTATACTGCTGGGTATATATATACACTATATACTCCTGTCCTGTATACTGCTGGGTATATATATACACTATATACTCCTGTCCTGTATACTGCTGGGTATATATATATATATACACTATATACTCCTGTCCTGTATACTGCTGGCTATATATATATATACACTATATACTACTGTCCTGTATACTGCTGGGTATATATATACACTATATACTCCTGTCCTGTATACTGCTGGCTATATATACACTATATACTCCTGTCCCGTATACTGCTGGCTATATATATACACTATATACTCCTGTCCTGTATACTGCTGGCTATATATATACACTATATACTCCTGTCCTGTATACTGCTGGGTATATATATATACACTATATACTACTGTCCTGTATACTGCTGGGTATATATATACACTATATACTCCTGTCCTGTATACTGCTGGGTATATATATATATATATACACTATATACTCCTGTCCTGTATACTGCTGGCTATATATATATACACTATATACTCCTGTCCTGTATACTGCTGGGTATATATATACACTATATACTCCTGTCCTGTATACTGCTGGCTATATATATACACTATATACTCCTGTCCTGTACACTGCTGGGTATATATATATACACTATATACTCCTGTCCTGTACACTGCTGGGTATATATATACACTATAGACTCCTGTCCTGTATACTGCTGGGTATATATACACTATATACTCCTGTCCTGTATACTGCTGGGTATATATATACACTATATACTCCTGTCCTGTATACTGCTGGGTATATATATATATATATACACTATATACTCCTGTCCTGTATACTGCTGGCTATATATATATATATACACTATATACTACTGTCCTGTATACTGCTGGGTATATATATACACTATATACTCCTGTCCTGTATACTGCTGGCTATATATATACACTATATACTCCTGTCCCGTATACTGCTGGCTATATATATACACTATATACTCCTGTCCTGTATACTGCTGGCTATATATATACACTATATACTCCTGTCCTGTATACTGCTGGGTATATATATATACACTATATACTACTGTCCTGTATACTGCTGGGTATATATATACACTATATACTCCTGTCCTGTATACTGCTGGGTATATATATATATATATACACTATATACTCCTGTCCTGTATACTGCTGGCTATATATATACACTATATACTCCTGTCCTGTATACTGCTGGGTATATATATACACTATATACTCCTGTCCTGTATACTGCTGGCTATATATATACACTATATACTCCTGTCCTGTACACTGCTGGGTATATATATACACTATATACTCCTGTCCTGTACACTGCTGGGTATATATATACACTATAGACTCCTGTCCTGTATACTGCTGGGTATATATATACACTATATACTCCTGTCCTGTATACTGCTGGGTATATATATACACTATATACTCCTGTCCTGTATACTGCTGGGTATATATATATATACACTATATACTCCTGTCCTGTATACTGCTGGCTATATATATATATATATACACTATATACTACTGTCCTGTATACTGCTGGGTATATATATACACTATATACTCCTGTCCTGTATACTGCTGGCTATATATATACACTATATACTCCTGTCCCGTATACTGCTGGCTATATATATACACTATATACTCCTGTCCTGTATACTGCTGGCTATATATATACACTATATACTCCTGTCCTGTATACTGCTGGGTATATATATATACACTATATACTACTGTCCTGTATACTGCTGGGTATATATATACACTATATACTCCTGTCCTGTATACTGCTGGGTATATATATATATATACACTATATACTCCTGTCCTGTATACTGCTGGCTATATATATATACACTATATACTCCTGTCCTGTATACTGCTGGGTATATATATACACTATATACTCCTGTCCTGTATACTGCTGGCTATATATATACACTATATACTCCTGTCCTGTATACTGCTGGCTATATATATATATACACTATATACTCCTGTCCTGTATACTGCTGGCTATATATATACACTATATACTCCTGTCCTGTATACTGCTGGCTATATATATATACACTATATACTCCTGTCCTGTATACTGCTGGGTATATATATACACTATATACTCCTGTCCTGTGTACTGCTGGGTATATATATACTATAGACTCCTGTCCTGTATACTGCTGGGTATATATATACACTATATACTCCTGTCCTGTATACTGCTGGCTATATATACACTATATACTCCTGTCCTGTACACTGCTGGGTATATATATATACACTATATACTCCTGTCCTGTACACTGCTGGGTATATATATACACTATAGACTCCTGTCCTGTATACTGCTGGGTATATATATACACTATATACTCCTGTCCTGTATACTGCTGGGTATATATACACTATATACTCCTGTCCTGTATACTGCTGGGTATATATATATATATATATACACTATATACTCCTGTCCTGTATACTGCTGGCTATATATATATATACACTATATACTACTGTCCTGTATACTGCTGGGTATATATATACACTATATACTCCTGTCCTGTATACTGCTGGCTATATATATACACTATATACTCCTGTCCCGTATACTGCTGGCTATATATATACACTATATACTCCTGTCCTGTATACTGCTGGCTATATATATACACTATATACTCCTGTCCTGTATACTGCTGGGTATATATATATACACTATATACTACTGTCCTGTATACTGCTGGGTATATATATACACTATATACTCCTGTCCTGTATACTGCTGGGTATATATATATATATATACACTATATACTCCTGTCCTGTATACTGCTGGATATATATATACACTATAGACTCCTGTCCTGTATACTGCTGGCTATATATATATACACTATATACTCCTGTCCTGTATACTGCTGGGTATATATATACACTATATACTCCTGTCCTGTATACTGCTGGCTATATATATACACTATATACTCCTGTCCTGTACACTGCTGGGTATATATATATACACTATATACTCTGTCCTGTACACTGCTGGGTATATATATACACTATAGACTCCTGTCCTGTATACTGCTGGGTATATATATACACTATATACTCCTGTCCTGTATACTGCTGGGTATATATATACACTATATACTCCTGTCCTGTATACTGCTGGGTATATATATATATATACACTATATACTCCTGTCCTGTATACTGCTGGCTATATATATATATATATACACTATATACTACTGTCCTGTATACTGCTGGTATATATATACACTATATACTCCTGTCCTGTATACTGCTGGCTATATATATACACTATATACTCCTGTCCCGTATACTGCTGGCTATATATACACTATATACTCCTGTCTGTATACTGCTGGCTATATATATATACACTATATACTCCTGTCCTGTATACTGCTGGGTATATATATATACACTATATACTACTGTCCTGTATACTGCTGGGTATATATATACACTATATACTCCTGTCCTGTATACTGCTGGGTATATATATATATACACTATATACTCCTGTCCTGTATACTGCTGGCTATATAATATACACTATATACTCCTGTCCTGTATACTGCTGGGTATATATACACTATATACTCCTGTCCTGTATACTGCTGGCTATATATATACACTATATACTCCTGTCCTGTATACTGCTGGCTATATATTATATACACTATATACTCCTGTCCTGTCCTGGCTATATACACTATAACTACTGCTATGCTGGCTATATATATATACACTATATACTCCTGTCCTGTATACTGCTGGGTATATATATACACTATATACTCCTGTCCTGTGTACTGCTGGTATATATATACTATAGACTCCTGTCCTGTATACTGCTGGGTATATATATACACTATATACTCCTGTCCTGTATACTGCTGGCTATATATATATATATATATATATGTATATACACACTATATACTCCTGTCCTCTATACTGCTGGCTATATACACTATATACTCCTATCCTGTATACTGCTGGCTATATATATATATATATATATATACACTATATACTCCTGTCCTGTGTACTGCTGGCTATATATATATACTATATACTCCTGTCCTGTATACTGCTGGGAATATATATATATACACTATAGACTCCTGTCCTGTATACTGCTGGATATATATATACACTATATACTCCTGTCCTGTATACTGCTGGGTATATATATATACACTATATACTCCTGTCCTGTATACTGCTGGGTATATATATACACTATAGACTCCTGTCCTGTATACTGCTGGATATATATATATATACACTATATACTCCTGTCCTGTATACTGCTGGGAATATATATATATATATATATATATATATACACTATAGACTCCTGTCCTGTATACTGCTGGATATATATATATATATACACTATATACTCCTGTCCTGTATACTGCTGGGTATATATATACACTATATACTCCTGTCCTGTATACTGCTGGGTATATATATACACTATATACTCCTGTCCTGTGTACTGCTGGGTATATATATACTATAGACTCCTGTCCTGTATACTGCTGGGTATATATATACACTATATACTCCTGTCCTGTATACTGCTGGCTATATATATATATATATATATATATATACACACTATATACTCCTGTCCTCTATACTGCTGGCTATATACACTATATACTCCTATCCTGTATACTGCTGGCTATATATATATATATATATACACTATATACTCCTGTCCTGTATACTGCTGGCTATATACACTATATACTCCTATCCTGTATACTGCTGGCTATATATATATGTATATATATATATACACTATATACTCCTGTCCTGTGTACTGCTGGCTATATATATATACTATATACTCCTGTCCTGTATACTGCTGGGAATATATATATATACACTATAGACTCCTGTCCTGTATACTGCTGGATATATATATACACTATAGACTCCTGTCCTGTATACTGCTGGATATATATATATACACTATATACTCCTGTCCTGTATACTGCTGGGTATATATATACACTATAGACTCCTGTCCTGTATACTGCTGGATATATATATATACACTATATACTCCTGTCCTGTATACTGCTGGGAATATATATATATATATATATATATATACACTATAGACTCCTGTCCTGTATACTGCTGGATATATATATACACTATATACTCCTGTCCTGTATACTGCTGGGAATATATAAACACACACTATATACTCTTGTTCTGTATACTGCGGTGTGTGTATATATATATCTTTATATACATAAATAGACACTGTATACTCCTGTCCTGTATACTGCTGGGTATATATACTGTGTTCTCCCGTGTCATGCAGACGCCGTCGTTCTGGACTCTCAGGATTACAGACTGATCGGGGCGGATCTCAGTGATGTTGTTGCTCTGGATTCTGCTCTGGAGGGATCCGGCATCCGGTGGGATTGTCCTACTCTCATTCTGGCAGAAGTGGTGCTGTGCTATATGGATCCTGCACGGTAGGGGACCCTGTGATGACCCTGCCACCATCTCCTCATTTTTAGTCCTAGTTCTTGGTTCTGGTTAGTCCATTCTTCCAATTTTTTTGATCTTCTTGTTACAGAAGAGTGGAGAACCCCAACTATAGAGATGGGGCTACCAGTTATTGCTGTGACTTGCAGGGCTGGATGTAGTCAGAGAGCATCAATAATATGGGTTCATTTACTTTGTGGATTACATTTGGTGGATCTGACATTTGACTATTAATGAAGGAAGAAGAAGCTTCTGGAACCGAGAATCTGCAGTTTAAGTCAGCGACCCCTTATAGTAACCACAATGTAGTAGTCGTTCCTCTTACTATACTTATGTAGTAGTCACTCCTCCTGCTACCCTCATGTAGTAGTCGCTCCTCCTTCTATCCTCATGTAGTAGTCACTCCTCCTTCTATCCTCATGTAGTAGTCGCTCCTCCTTCTATCCTCATGTAGTAGTCTCTCCTCCTTCTATTCTCATGTAGTAGTCTCTCCTCCTTGTATCCTCATGTAGTAGTCTCTCGTCCTTCTATCCTCATGTAGTAGTCTCTCCTCCTTCTATTCTCATGTAGTAGTCTCTCCTCCTTCTTTCCTCTTGTAGTAGTCGCTCCTCCTTCTACCCTTATGTAGTAGTCTCTCCTCCTTCTATTCTCATGTAGTAGTCACTCCTCCTTCTATCCTCATGTAGTAGTCACTCCTCCTTCTATCCTCATGTAGTAGTCTCTCCTCCTTGTATCCTCATGTAGTAGTCACTCCTCCTTCTATCCTCATGTAGTAGTCACTCCTCCTTCTATCCTCATGTAGTAGTCACTCCTCCTTCTAGCCTCATGTAGTAGTCTCTCCTCCTTCTATCCTCATGTAGTAGTCACTCCTCCTTCTACCCTTATGTAGTAGTCTCTCCTCCTTCTATCCTCATGTAGTAGTCTCTCCTCCTTCTATCCTCATGTAGTAGTCACTCCTCCTTCTATCCTCATGTAGTAGTCTCTCCTCCTTCTATCCTCATGTAGTAGTCACTCCTCCTTCTATCCTCATGTAGTAGTCACTCCTCCTTCTATCCTCATGTAGTAGTCACTCCTCCTTCTAGCCTCATGTAGTAGTCTCTCCTCCTTCTATCCTCATGTAGTAGTCACTCCTCCTTCTACCCTTATGTAGTAGTCTCTCCTCCTTCTATCCTCATGTAGTAGTCTCTCCTCCTTCTATCCTCATGTAGTAGTCACTCCTCCTTCTATCCTCATGTAGTAGTCTCTCCTCCTTCTATCCTCATGTAGTAGTCTCTCCTCCTTCTATCCTCATGTAGTAGTCTCTCCTCCTTCTTTCCTCTTGTAGTAGTCACTTCTCCTTCTATTCTCATGTAGTAGTCTCTCCTCCTTCTATCCTCATGTAGTAATCACTCCTCCTATCCTCATGTAGTAGTCACTCCTCCTTCTGTCCTCATGTAGTAGTCACTCCTCCTTCTATCCTCATGTAGTAGTCTCTCCTTCTATCCCCATGTAGTAGTCACTCCTCCTTCCATCCTCATGTAGTAGTCACTCCTCCTGCTATCCTCATTTAGTAGTCTCTCCTCCTTCTATCCTCATGTAGTAATCACTTCTCCGTCTCTCCTCCTTCTATCCTCATGTAGTAGTCTCTCCTCCTTCTATCCTCATGTAGTAGTCTCTCCTCCTTCTATCCTCATGTAGTAATCACTCCTCCTTCTATCCTCATGTAGTAGTCACTCCTCCTTCTATCCTCATGTAGTAGTCACTCCTCCTTCTATCCTCATGTAGTAGTCTCTCCTTCTATCCTCATGTAGTAGTCACTCCTCCTTCTATCCTCTGGTATGTAGTCTCTCCTGTCTATCCTCATGTATAGTCACTCCTTTCCTTTCTATCCTCATGTAGTAGTCTCTCCTTCTATCCTCATGTAGTAGTCACTCCTCCTTCTATCCTCATGTAGTAGTCTCTCCTTCTATCCTCATGTAGTAGTCACTCCTCCTTCTATCCTCATGTAGTAGTCACTCCTCCTTCTATCCTCATGTAGTAGTCTCTCCTTCTATCCTCATGTAGTAGTCACCTCCTCCTTCTAGCCTCATGTAGTAGTCACTTCTCCTTCTATTCTCATGTAGTAGTCTCTCCTCCTTGTATCCTCATGTAGTAGTCACTCCTCCTTGTATCCTCATGTAGTAGTCGCTTCTCCTTCTATCCTCATGTAGTAGTCGCTCCTCCTCCTATCCTCATGTAGTAGTCACTCCTCCTTCTATCCTCATGTAGTAGTCACTCCTCCTTCTATCCTCATGTAGTAGTCTCTCCTCCTTGTATCCTCATGTAGTAGTCGCTTCTCCTTCTATCCTCATGTAGTAGTCGCTCCTCCTCCTATCCTCATGTAGTAGTCGCTTCTCCTTCTATCCTCATGTAGTAGTCGCTTCTCCTTCTATGCTCATGTAGTAGTCGCTCCTCCTCCTATCCTCATGTAGTAGTCTCTCCTCCTTGTATCCTCATGTAGTAGTCGCTTCTCCTTCTATCCTCATGTAGTAGTCTCTCCTCCTTCTTTCCTCTTGTAGTAGTCGCTTCTCCTTCTATCCTCATGTAGTAGTCGCTCCTCCTCCTATCCTCATGTAGTAGTCACTTCTCCTTCTATCCTCATGTAGTAGTCTCTCGTCCTTCTATCCTCATGTAGTAGTCGCTTCTCCTTCTATCCTCATGTAGTAGTCACTCCTCCTTCTATCCTCATGTAGTAGTCACTCCTCCTTCTATCCTCATGTAGTAGTCACTCCTCCTTCTATCCTCATGTAGTAGTCGCTTCTCCTTCTATCCTCATGTAGTAGTCTCTCGTCCTTCTATCCTCATGTAGTATTCGCTTCTCCTTCTTTCCTCATGTAGTAGTCTCTCATCCTTCTATCCTCATGTAGTAGTCTCTCATCCTTCTATCCTCATGTAGTAGTCTCTCCTCCTTCTATCCTCATGTTGTAGTCTCTCTTCCTTCTATCCTCATGTAGTAGTCACTTCTCCTTCTATCCTCATGTAGTAGTCACTCCTCCTTCTATCCTCATGTAGTAGTCACTTCTCCTTCTATCCTCATGTAGTAGTCACTCCTCCTTCTATCCTCATGTAGTAGTCGCTCCTCCTCCTATCCTCATGTAGTAGTCACTTCTCCTTCTATCCTCATGTAGTAGTCTCTCGTCCTTCTATCCTCATGTAGTAGTCGCTTCTCCTTCTATCCTCATGTAGTAGTCACTCCTCCTTCTATCCTCATGTAGTAATCACTCCTCCTTCTATCCTCATGTAGTAGTCACTCCTCCTTCTATCCTCATGTAGTAGTCGCTTCTCCTTCTATCCTCATGTAGTAGTCTCTCGTCCTTCTATCCTCATGTAGTATTCGCTTCTCCTTCTTTCCTCATGTAGTAGTCTCTCATCCTTCTATCCTCATGTAGTAGTCTCTCATCCTTCTATCCTCATGTAGTAGTCTCTCCTCCTTCTATCCTCATGTAGTAGTCTCTCTTCCTTCTATCCTCATGTAGTAGTCACTTCTCCTTCTATCCTCATGTAGTAGTCACTCCTCCTTCTATCCTCATGTAGTAGTCACTTCTCCTTCTATCCTCATGTAGTAGTCACTCCTCCTTCTATCCTCATGTAGTAGTCGCTTCTCCTTCTATCCTCATGTAGTAGTCACTCCTCCTTCTATCCTCATGTAGTAGTCGCTTCTCCTTCTATCCTCATGTAGTAGTCTCTCGTCCTTCTATCCTCATGTAGTAGTCACTCCTCCTTCTATCCTCATGTAGTAGTCACTCCTCCTTCTATCCTCATGTAGTAGTCACTTCTCCTTCTATCCTCATGTAGTAGTCACTCCTCCTTCTATCCTCATGTAGTAGTCACTCCTCCTTCTATCCTCATGTAGTAGTCTCTCCTCCTTCTATCCTCATGTACTAGTCTCTCCTCCTTCTATCCTCATGTAGTAATCACTCCTCATTTTATCCTCATGTAGTAGTCACTCCTCCTTCTATCCTCAAGTAGTAGTCACTCCTCCTTTTATCCTCATGTAGTAGTCGCTCCTCCTTCTATCCTCATGTAGTAGTCACTCCTCCTTCTATCCTCAAGTAGTAGTCACTCCTCCTTTTATCCTCATGTAGTAGTCACTCCTCCTTCTATCCTCATGTAGTAGTCACTCCTCCTTTTATCCTCATGTACTAGTCGCTCCTCCTTCTATCTTCATGTAGTAGTCACTCCTCCTTCTATCCTCATGTAGTAGTCGCTCCTCCTTCTATCTTCATGTAGTAGTCACTCCTCCTTCTATCTTCATGTAGTAGTCAGTCCTCCTATTCTCATGTTGTGGTTGCTCTTTCCCCCTTCTATCCTCATGTAGTAGTCGCTGTTCCTTCTATCCTCATGTAGTAGTCGCTTCTCCTTCTATCCTCATGTAGTAGTCGCTTCTCCTTCTATCCTCATGTAGTAGTCGCTTCTCCTTCTATACTCATGTAGTAGTCTCTCATCCTTCTTTCCTCATGTAGAAGTCTCTCCTCCTTCTATCCTCATGTAGTAGTCACTCCTCCTTCTATCCTCATGTAGTAGTCACTCCTCCTTCTATCCTCATGTAGTAGTCGCTTCTCCTTCTATCCTCATGTAGTAGTCTCTCGTCCTTCTATCCTCATGTAGTATTCGCTTCTCCTTCTTTCCTCATGTAGTAGTCTCTCATCCTTCTATCCTCATGTAGTAGTCTCTCCTCCTTCTATCCTCATGTTGTAGTCTCTCTTCCTTCTATCCTCATGTAGTAGTCACTTCTCCTTCTATCCTCATGTAGTAGTCACTCCTCCTTCTATCCTCATGTAGTAGTCACTCCTCCTTCTATCCTCATGTAGTAGTCACTCCTCCTTCTATCCTCATATAGTAGTCACTTCTCCTTCTATCCTCATGTAGTAGTCACTCCTCCTTCTATCCTCATGTAGTAGTCACTCCTCCTTCTATCCTCATGTAGTAGTCACTCCTCCTTCTATCCTCATGTAGTAGTCTCTCCTCCTTCTATCCTCATGTAGTAGTCACTCCTCCTTCTATCCTCATGTAGTAGTCACTCCTCCTTCTATCCTCATGTAGTAGTCTCTCCTCCTTCTATCCTCATGTACTAGTCTCTCCTCCTTCTATCCTCATGTAGTAATCACTCCTCATTTTATCCTCATGTAGTAGTCGCTCCTCCTTCTATCCTCATGTAGTAGTCACTCCTCCTTCTATCCTCAAGTAGTAGTCGCTCCTCCTTTTATCCTCATGTAGTAGTCACTCCTCCTTTTATCCTCATGTACTAGTCGCTCCTCCTTCTATCTTCATGTAGTAGTCACTCCTCCTTCTATCCTCATGTAGTAGTCGCTCCTCCTTCTATCTTCATGTAGTAGTCACTCCTCCTTCTATCTTCATGTAGTAGTCAGTCCTCCTATTCTCATGTTGTGGTTGCTCTTTCCCCCTTCTATCCTCATGTAGTAGTCGCTGTTCCTTCTATCCTCATGTAGTAGTCGCTTCTCCTTCTATCCTCATGTAGTAGTCGCTTCTCCTTCTATCCTCATGTAGTAGTCGCTTCTCCTTCTATACTCATGTAGTAGTCACTTCTCCTTCTATTCTCATGTTGTGGTTGCTCTTTCCGCCTTCTGTCATGTAGTAGTCGCTTCTCCTCCTATCCTCATGTAGTAGTCGCCATTCCTTCTATCCTCATGTAGTAGTCTCTCGTCCTTCTATCCTCATGTAGTAGTCACTTCTCCTTCTATCCTCATGTAGTAGTCGCCGTTCCTTCTATTCTCATGTAGTAGTCTCTCGTCCTTCTATCCTCATGTAGTAGTCACTTCTTCTATTCTCATGTAGTAGTCTCTCATCCTTCTATCCTCATGTAGTAGTCTCTCCTCCTTCTATCCTCATGTAGTAGTCACTCCTCCTTCTATCCTCATGTAGTAGTCTCTCCTCCTTGTATCCTCATGTAGTAGTCTCTCCTTCTATCCTCATGTATTAGTCTCTCCTTCTATCCTCATGTAGTAGTCTCTCCTCCTTCTATCCTCATGTAGTAGTCTCTCCTCCTTCTATCCTCATGTAGTAGTCTCTCCTTCTATCCTCATATGGTAGTCTCTCCTCATTCTATCTTTATGTAGTAGCCGCTCCTCCTTCTATCCTCATGTAGTAGTCAGTCCTCATATTCTCATGTTGTGGTTGCTCTTTCCCCCTTCTGTCATGTAGTAGTCGCTGTTCCTTCTATCCTCATGTAGTCGCCGTTCCTTCTATCCTCATGTAGTCGCCGTTCCTTCTATTCTCATGTAGTAGTCACTCCTTCTATCCTCATGTAGTAGTCGCTCCTCCTTCTACCCTCATGTAGTAGTCGCTTCTCCTTGTATCCTCATGTAGTAGTCACTCCTCCTTGTATCCTCATGTAGTTGTAGCTCCTTCTTCTATCCTCATGTAGTAGTCTCTTCTCCTTCTATCCTCATGTAGTATTCTCTCCTCCTTGTATCCTCATGTAGTAGTCGCTTCTCCTTCTATCCTCATGTAGTAGTCGCTTCTCCTTCTATCCTCATGTAGTAGTCTCTCCTTCTATCCTCATGTAGTAGTCTCTCCTTCTACCCTCATGTAGTAGTCGCTTCTCCTTCTATCCTCATGTAGTAGTCACTCCTCCTTGTATCCTCATGTAGTTGTAGCTCCTTCTTCTATGCTCACGTACCAGTTGCTCTTCCTTCTATCCTATTGTAGTAGTCACTCCTCCTTCTATCCTCATGTTGGAGTCACTCCTCCTTCTATCCTCATGTAGTAGTCATTCCTTCTTCTATGCTTATGTACTAGTTGCTCTTCCTTCTATGCTGTTGTAGTAGTCACTCCTCCTTCTATCCTCATGAAGTGGTCACTCCTCCTGCTATCCTCATGCAGTAGGGACTCCTCCTCCTATCCTCATGTAGTAGTTGCTCTTTCCCCCTTCTGTCATCATGTAGTAGTCGCTGTTCCTTCTATCCTCATGTAGTGGCCGATCACTCCTCCTTCTATCATGTAGCAGATGAAATTTCACCAGTTTTTCTTCTCGTCTTGCTGTGATTTCCCCATTACCCTTCTGTTCTTTCCCTGTAGATCTGGAAATGTGATTGGCTGGGCAGGACAGCGCTTCCTCCAGTCTCGCTTTGTTGTCTATGAGCAGTTCTTCCCGGATGATGCTTTTGGTCGGGTTATGGTCGATCACTTTGATTCTCTGAATTCTCCTTTGCGCTCTGTGAGTGTTTACCCACAACTCTGGGACCAAGAGCAGAGGTTTCTTCAGAAGGTAAGGAGCCTCCTTGTTTTTAAGATTGAAACCCTTTTTGGATTGTGATCCCATTAAATCAGATTGTTGGACCTGCATTTACTGATATGTGTAGCTCCTGTAGGAAGTGGTTATGTCAATATACACACGTCCACATGAAATTACAACGCCAAAAGGGACAAAAGTAAAGTTATGGAAATCAATGAAATAGAAGATGTCAGTAATATCTGCAGATTATGAAATTTCAAGCACCTAGCTCTAATCTGTGGCACTCATTCTCAAGTTCTGCATTTATAAGTGCATCTGAGATATTCAGGAGATACTCAGGAGGTAATCTGGAGGTGGATACAATCTAAAATAGTAAGATTTGTTTGTTTAAAATCTTTCCCCTCTTTAAAATGGCAGACCTGGTTCTGTGAAGGAATTGTTGTGCTTTTATTTCAGGTTCCACTCTTCAGAGGTTTGGATACTGTCTGATCTGTAGACAGCTCTCCGTAATGCAGCAGGAAATTTTATTTTTGAAATCTGAGATTTGTAAATTAGTAAACAAATTTAGGCTGGGAATGTTGCAATGCCACTGCCACAGAGGCCCCCTAGAAATGGAAGATGGGTTACTGCAGGTCCTGGTAGACTGAAAGTTGTAGATAGAAGACATGTCCCACAGTCTGTGGCTCTGCATAATTCATTTGCAGCACTTTCAGAGTGCAAGAGCAACATGGAGCATGGCTCAGTCACAGTGGGTGAGGAACAATCATCTCCCATGCCTAAAGTATGCAATACTGCAGCCAAAGACAAAAAGGAGAAGGTGAGGACTGATAGTAAGCAGCTGTTGGTGGGCGATTCCATCATAAGAGGTGTGAAGTTTGAGGAAAATTGTTTTGTGAGATGTCTCCCTGGTGCTACCGCTAGCAGGGATAGACGACGTATTCTTAATATTGTTAGGCAAGTAAAGCAGCAAAGGGAGGTGGATGTCATTGTCCATCTTGGGACAAATGATCTGGCTTGCAATGAGGTTTCAAAGGTGAAGGAAGCTTTTCACACACTTGGTATTGATATTGTCACGGACGGTGTACAGGAAACAAGACAAAGCAACATGCATATATGACTCACTGGATCCAAAGCTAAGGAACCAAAAGGGAGACCCCTGCACAAGACCTGAGACTTTCCCTGGCTGCTCAGCCTATGCAAAGATCCCAGAGGTGGATGGTTGCATATCCACGTACCTCGACTATATAACCCCTGAACACCCTACAATAGTGAGGGGACACGACCACTGGCTCCCTACACCAGACACGGAGGGAGTCAGGGTCACCTGGGATCCAGCAAAAAGAAAATAACAAATAAATGTTCAGCACTTAACTTAGTAGTAGACTTGAAAACAGGATCAGCATGCACACACACTCCAGGAAGTAGTATAAGCCGCCTAGTAATGCATTATGGGGAGGAATTTAAAGGGAAGCAATCAGTCCAACTACATGACAGCTGAGAGAGACTAACGAGATGAGGAACTGAACAGCACAACAAAGAAAACTCAAGGAGGAGGTTCTGAAAGGCTTCTGTCAGAGCTTCTCAGCTGTCTGGTTGTGACAGATATACAGGAGGTTGCATCGACTTTTTCATTCTCTGCAGTTTTGCCTGTGCATAACCTTCAACATGACAGGAAGATGCGCATTAAGGAATTCAATGTATGGCTTGGTGAATGGTGTCTGAACCAAGGGTTTGGCTTTGTGTCTCATGTTAGCTCTCGCTGGAATGGAAAAGAATTGTACAAGAAAGATGGTTTGCATCTTTCTCTCAGGGGAACAAATGTTCTCAGTGAACAGTTCAAAGTATTTGCTAAGGAGCATTTAAACTAGGAAAGGGGGGCAAAAGAGTGATAATCCAGCAGTCCGATTGCCCCCTGGAACAATGCCAGAAGATGCCAGTAGCACATAGGTTAAGAAATGACAAGCTCAGAGTCTTGTCTACAAATGCTCGCAGTTTAGGGAATAAGATCAATGAACTTGAGTCTATAATGGCATCTGAGAATATAGATTTAGTGGCTGTTACTGAGACGTGGTTCAAGGGGAGTAATGACTGGGATATATCAATACCAGGGTTCTCTCTATATAGGAAAGACAGAGAAGGCAAGACGGGGGAGGGGTGGCCCTGTATGTGAAAGATAGCATAAAATCTAATTTAATACAAGTTAGCGAGACCAATTTAGAGTCCGTTTGGGTTACCTTGCAGCTTGATAATCATAAGGTAACTCGTGTAGGTGTGATATATAGACCGCCTGGCCAAGTCAAAGAATTAGATGATTTACTAGTTGAGGAAATAGCTAAAATGACATTGAAGGGGGAAGTTCTCATTATGGGAGACTTCCTGATGTAAACTGGAAAACCAAAATAACTTGTTCTGCCAGGAGTACAGATATTCTAAATTCCCTACTGGGATTATCTCTACAGCAAGTAGTTGAAGTACAGTGACTGAGTCACACCACACAAAAACAAAAGTTTTAGATTTTAGAAAAACTGACTTTTCTAAAATTAGATTAGTGGTGTACGAGTCCCTATCAGACTGGAACAGTTTCAATAGAGTCCAGGAGATATTGGACTACTTAAAAGTGGCACTATTGAAGGCAACAGAAAATTGCATTAGGCTTGTCAGTAAAAGCAAAATAAAGAAGAGACCACTGTGGTACTCAGCAGAAGTGGCCAAAATCATTAAAAACAAAAAGATAGCATTTAGTAATTATATAAAAAACGAGGATGCAGGCAAATTTATAAGATTAGGCAGAGAGAGGCCAAGCAAGTTATAAGAGCTTCTAAAGCACAGGCAGAAGAGAAATGAGCTCAGTCAGGGAAAAAGGCGATAAGATTCTTCAGATACATAAATGAAAAAGGAAATTAAAACAAGGAATTACCAAATTAAAAACAAAAGAAGGAAGGTATATGGAAGAAGATACAGAACTAGCTGACTGCCTCAATGAGTACTTCTGTTCAGTCTTTACTAAGGAAAATGAAGGAAAAGGACCTCAGTTAGGAAAGAAGACTAATTAATCTTTGATGCCTGTGTCTTTACAGAGGAAGAGGTTCTGAGTCAGCTGTCTAAAATTACTACAAATAAGTCACAGGGGCCTGATGGGATACACCCAAAGCTATTAAAAGAGCTCAGCGGTGAACTAGCAAAACCATTAACAGATTTATTTAACCAATCACTCACTGGCAACAAATTAGCAAATGTGCCCATTCACAAGAAAGGTAGTAGGGAGGAATCGGGCAACTATAGGCCAGTAAGCCTGACATCAATAGTGGGTGAAATTAATGGAAACCATACTTAAGGAGAGGATTGTGGAACATCTAAAAGCCCATGGATTGAAAGATGAAGAACAGCATGGGTTTACTTCAGGGAGATCATGTCAAACTAATCTTATTGATTTTTTTGATTGCGTAACTAAAATAATAGATGGCGGAGGTGCAGTAGACATCGCTTATCTAGACTTTAGTAAGGCTTTTGATACTGTCCCACATAGAAGGCTTATCAATAAATTGCAGTCTTTGGGCTTGGACTCCCATATTGTTGAATGGATTAGGCAGTGGCTGAGGGACAGACAACAGAGGGTTGTAGTCAATGGAGTATATTCAGACCATGGTCTTGTTACCATTGGGGTACCTCAGGGATCTGTTCTGGGACCCATATTGTTTATTATCTTTGTGGTCCTGGCTACAGTGGGAAACAGAGCGGATGAACCAATTGGAGAGGAATGACTTGACTGTCAACTATGGATGGCTGAAGTGTGCCGGAAGCCATGGCCGTGTGCGAGCTAAATGAGGGGCAAAAATCAATCGGGTAGGAAAGATTAATGCGGAACTCATAGAGCTAAGCTGGTGAAGGCTTTGGCAATCTCGACCTGCGGGTTTGGAACGTAGTGCGTGAAACAGGAAGATTGCCATCTGCCCATTTTCTGGATGACGTGCGCTGGGACCCCGTGACTTGATGCTGCGGAAGCCGCCCCTATGCGAAATGAATGTCCCGAAATGGCCTTGACGTCGAACCCTAGTACGGAAGCTAAGATTCTGATGTGGTGAATAAACTGTGATGCCGTGAGATATTTGGAGTTGAAGGGAAAAAGAGGGCTACCCGGCGTAGGATCTTTTGAGATGGCGAATAACTTCTAGAACATGGCAACCGGGCACCAGTCATTGAAGGTCTGGTAATAGCGAATTTTGACTGGCGGACCCACTTGAGAAGTTTTGGTGGAGTGGAGTGATAGGGTGCAATGCGTCTGCTGCCAGGCCAATTGATCTAAGGTGGGGCCTGCGTGTCCAGGAGAGCTGGTGAATTCCCCGGGCCGTAAGAACCCGTAAAAACAGAGGTACATGGCTGCTTTGATCACTATGCTTTTATATGGCCCGAAAGGATCATTGTCTAGGGAGGTGGAAAAGGCCCTGAACATTGCCCCAGTGACTGGTTTCCTACGGGACTCTGGCTTGTTGCTGTTCTTTTGAATCCCTCTTAGGGTGGATTTTATGGCCTGAAAATATGGACTGGCTGGCTGGGTGATCTAAAGTGAAGAAATGTTGTACCCCTGCTAGGTATAATTTGAGGGTATTGAATGATAGGTGAAGGTCTGTGTGACAATAAGCCAGGAATGCCATGACATAAGTTGTTTGGTCCAATTGTTCTTGTGGGTGTCTGAGGGAGAATTGTATGAAGGTTTCCCACCCTGTCTTGTAGTTCTTGGCTGTATTGAGGGATAAGGAGTGATGGATGAGTGATTTAGCCGTTCTGACATGCTTGCTCAATCCATCGTCAGTGTCTCGAGGGTGGGTGGAGGGATCCCTGATGGATCTGCGTCTGGCATCACCTGAAAGAAAACCGGGAAGTTGAAATGAGAGAGAGCATCGGCTGCCGTGTTTGCTGAACCCTGTATGAACCTACATGAAAAATGAAAATTATACTTTAAAACAAGGCACACTAGTCTGCGGACAAAAGGCATGATTTGTGGGGAAGAGGAACGGCCTTTGCTGAGGATTTCTACAACTGCCTGATTGTCTGTGACAAAGATGACTGGCTTGTTCCTCCAGATCTCCCCCCAGATCTGGGCAGCTGCAACGATGGGATAGATTTCTAAGAGTGGAGAGGATTTGATAGAACTCTGAATGGAAAAAATCTGATGCGGCCAAGGACCCGCGAACCAGGGGTTGTTGAAGATGGCTGCAAACCCTTTTGAACCTGCTGCGTCGGAAAAGACTGTGGGAGAATTATCGTCCCACGAAGGGACAAAGAGGGAGATGCCATTCCAGTTTGAATGGAAATGGTGCCACATGTGGAGATCGGCCGTTGCGGCGGCGTCGAGATGGATCAAAGCGTCCTGATCCGAGGCAGCAGGTAAAAGTTGCAGCAATTTGGAGATGAAAGCCCGTCCCTGAGGCATGATCTTAGAGGCAAAATTTAAAATTCCCAGAAGTGACTGGAGTTCGACCTTGGCGAGGGTCCTGGCCGTGACCGATTTCCTGATGGAATCTTGGATTTTCTTGAGTTTTTCATCGGGCAATCTGGCTTCCATCTTGCCAGTATCCAAGATGATCCCCAGATAGGTTATTACTGAAGATGGACCTTCAACTTTTGCCGGGGCAACCGGGACGTTTAGTTTTGAAAATATGTCGAAGTACCTGGAGCTGATTGGGTGCTTGATCTGCGGTCTCGATCAACAGAAAGTCATCAAGGTAGTGGATGACCCTGGAGCATCCGCCGTGATTGACCAAGACCCAGTGGAGAGCTATGGCAAATTGATCAAACAGCCAGGGGCTGCTCTTTGAACCAAAGGTCAGTCTGTCTGAGAAATAGTACAGTTCCCTCCACTTGATGCCATAGAACTTCCATAATTGAGGTGAAACTGAAAGAAGTTTAAAGGCGTCGGCAATGTCTGCCTTGGAAAGCCAAGCGCCTGACCCCAGCTGCAGAATCAACCGAGTGGCTTCATCCAAGGAAGAGTACTGCATGGAGAAGTCCTCAGAAGGAATGAGCAAATTTAAACTAGGTGTGCTGGAAGCATAAGGAGCAGAAAGGTCGAATATTAGCCTTTTTTTATTTGAATTTTTTTTTGTGACCAGGCCAATGGGGTTGACCCTCCAGATGTCAAAGGGGGGGACTGCAAATGGACCCAGGAGAAAACCCTTGCTGATTTCGGACTGGATGAGGGAGTCCACTGATTCAGGATCTGCCAAGGCGGAACGGAGATTGGAGCCTTCCCAAGTTGTCTGCGGGGAGGAAACTAGCCCTGTGTGGAACCCCTGTGAAAACCCAGAAATCAAAAACTGCACGAATGCGAGGTCGTGATGATGCAGAAGGAGGGCGGCTAGTAGATCGATGTTGACTCCAGCTAGTCATAGATGTTTGGATGATCTTTGAGGACAGGACGACTGGGGATGGGCCCTGAAACAAATGGAGCAAACGTGCAAAGCCTTGCATTTTGCAAAATAACAGTCAGACCAGTTGAAATTATTGCAGACCTGACTTCTGCCCCAAAACACTATGGGCCTGCCCCATTTGTCGACGTTCTGCCCTGAACTTGAAGAACCGGAAGGGCAGGCAGAGGGTCTACCTTGGGCCAGAGACCCTGAATTGGGACACCAGTCGGAGGAATGCGAGATGGATTGACAGTTGGCACAGGTGGGTGCTTTGAGACCCGCAAAATGCCTGCAGAACAGCTCCATGTCTAGTGTGGACCAATCCGTGATGTGCTGGAATTGGCAGGATAGCGGATGCCTCTCCTAGTTAGTTCGGCCACTAGCTTTGGAATGGTACACTGCCTGAACGAAAGATTGCTTCCATGGGCAGAGCTAGGTGATTCCGGAATGGAGCGAGTCTCGGCGATATCGGAAGCGTGGGACATCGTGCTGTGGAATAAAGGACGGAAAGTAAGGAGGGTGGTAGAGCCACCTGACACCAGCGAGTAAATCCGTGAAACCTTCTGAAAATAAAACACCGAAGTGTGACAGTAATCCGTCACCAGGAAGAGGGTTAAGAGGGCTGACCCACCTGACGAGCTGGCCTAGATTACCTGAAAGAAAGGCAACATACATGATTCCGGCCAGATCCTGAAGGACGAAGTAGTGAAAACCGAACTTACCTGGACTTGGCGTATGAAACCGTGGAACTGGAATGACCTGGATGGAATGGGACCTAAGACTGGTACCTGGAGGAAATCACCTAAATGAAATCCGAACCAGACAGACCTCTGGGATGACCCTGGAAAACATGGGGTGAGGCTTGAGAGATGCAGGAGATAAGTAGAACCCGACGTGGATCAGGGAGCGGGAGCCCGCGATGTCAAGAACTTGACCGTGCCTGATACATGTGAGGCAAGAGTGCAAAACGAATGACCTGATGCCTGACACGCGGTCAGGAACCCGTGAACTAGCTGCGTAGCTAGTGGCAAATGCCCCTGAGGCGCATCCGGGTCCAACCAGGTTGAAACGGCCTGATGCGTGTCAGACGACTGATGCACCTGCTGCGTGGCAGGACCGTGAAAAGCACCTGATGTGTGTCAGGAATATGCAAATGTAACATGAGAAAAACCTGTCCCTGATGCGTGTCAGGGCGGTGAATGAACCTGATGCGTGTCAGGAAAAAATGAAACATAAACTGCTGCGTGGCAGACAAAAGATTGAATAAACCTGATGTGTGTCAGGTAAAGAAATGACATGAATCTGCTGTGGTATACAAATGACCAGAGAAAACCTGATGCGTGTCAGGACAAATAAAAGGCATGAACTGCTGTGTGGCATACAATGACCAGATGAACCTGATGCGTGTCAGGAAAAAAGACACTAATCTGCTGCGTTGCAGACCATTTACTGATGCGGACACTTACTGAATGAAACCTGACGCGTGTCAGAAAAATTGACATGAACCTGCTGCGTGGCAGACAATTACTGAATGAAACCCGATGTGTGTCAGAAAATGATATGAATCTGCTGAGCGGCAGACAGTTTACTGAATGAAACCTGATGCGTGTCAGGAAATGATATGAATCTGCTGAGCGGCAGACAAGTGACCGAATGAGACCGATGCGTCTCTGGAAAAATAACATGACATGAATCTGCTGCGCGGCAGACAAAACGGACAAATAAGACTGATGCGTCTCAGGAAAAATAACATGATGTGAATCTGCTGCGCGGCAGACAAACGACAGGACAAGACCCGAGCGTCCCAGTGAAAATGATGACGTGAATCTGCCGCGCGGCAGACGGACGACCTTGATGCAGGGTTTTTTGTGATTGCTCCTGGGGTACAGATCTATTTGGGTGACGTGACCCAGGAATGAGTGCATGATGTGTAATTTGAATGTGGGTGGTTGCCACACAGACCTCAAGAGGGGTGGCCAGACCTTAGCTGTCACGGCAGCCTGAATGATTTAATCACAGTGGTGTTGTTGCAGTGTCTTAAAAATAATATAAATATAGTTCACTGATACTTGTGGCGTTGCCCAAGAGACCAGTGCAGGAGACTCGGGGCCCAGTCTCGCGAGATCACGTGCGGCCAGTTGGTGTGTGGAGAAGCGCTGAAGAGAATGGAGCCGAGGCTCCCAGGACGGGGAGCAGCTCAAGGCGCCACTTAGCTTACCGGAGGAGCGAGGATCGATTCAAGGTATGAATATCGGAGCGGAGGCAGGAACGAGCGGCAGCGAGGGTAAGGCGGCAGCATCGGAACCGGAAGTGAAGAGACGTCACGTGAGAGCGCGGCGTCCATGATGGGAGAGCGAGGCGGCGCTAAATAGGCCTCCTTCGCCCCTCCCACAAACACAGGCTGAGCTTCAGCCTTGACTACTTATCAGCAAAATTGCAGAAGGCCTCGATGGTAAGGTGGGTCTTTTTGCTGATGACACAAAGATGTGTAACAGGGTTGATGTTCCTGGAGGGATACATCAAATGGAAAAGGACTTAGGAAAACTAGAGGAATGGTCAAAAATCTGGCAACTAAAATGTAATGTTGATAAGTGCAAGATAATGCACCTGGGGCGTAAAAACCCAAGAGCAGAATATACAATCAGTGATACAGTCCTAACCTCAGTATCTGAGGAAAGGGGTTTAGGGGTCATTATTTCAGAAGACTTAAAGGTAGGCAGACCATGTCATAGAGCAGCAGGAGATGCTAGCAGAATGCTGGGGTGTATAGGGAGAGGCATTACCAGTAGACAGAGGAGGGCGCTCATGCCGCTCTACAGAGCACTAGTGAGACCTCATCTGGAGTATTGTGCTCAGTACTGGAGACCATATCTCCAGAAGGATACTGATACTCTGGAGAGAGTTCAGAGAAGAGCTACTAAACTGGTCCATGGATTGCAGGATAAAACTTACCAGGAAAGATGAAAGGACCTTAACATGTAGAGCTTGGAAGGAAGACGAGACAGAGGGGAGATGAGAGAGACTGCTAAATACATAAAGGGAATCAACAAGGGAAAAGAGGAGAGAAGATTTACAAGAAGAAAAACTGCTACAAGAGGACATAGTGTTACATTAGAGGGGCAAAGGGTTAACAGTAATATCAGGAAGTATTACTTTACTGAGAGAGTAGTGGATGCATGGAATAGCCTTCCTGCAGAAGTGGCAGCTGCAAATACAGTGGAGGAGGTTAAGCATGCATGGGATAGGCATAAGGCCATCCTCCATATAAGATAGGGCCGGGGCTATCCATAGTATTCAGTATATTGGGCAGACTAGATGGGCCACATGGGTCTTATCTGCCAACACATTCTAGGTTTCTAGGTGGGATGAGCATAAAAGTGAGATTAAAAGCTGAGTTTGTTATCTGCATGAAACCTCATAATTTGGATGACAGGGAGGCAGTACTATCAGTACCTACATCATTTACAGAGAGGCAATACTATCTGTACCTACATCATTTATAGACAGGGAGGCAGTACTATCTGTACCTACATCATTTACAGAGAGGCAATACTATCTGTACCTACATCATTTATAGACAGGGAGGCAGTACTATCTGTGTCTACATCATGGACAGGGAGGCAGTACTTTCTGCTACCTACATCATTTATAGACATGCAGTACTATCTGCACCTTCATAAGTTACAGGGAGGCAGTACTGTCTGTGTCTACATCATTTACAGGAAGAGACAAGGAAGCAGTACTATCTGTACCAACAGCATTTACAGGAAGAGTAAGGAAGGCAGTACTATGTGTACCTACATCATTTACAGGGAGAAACAATGAGGAAGTATCTGCCTAACTACATCATTTATAGGCATGCAGTACTATCTGCACCTTCATGATTTACAGGAGGCAGTACTATTAGTACTTACATCATTTGTAGGAATAGACATGGCGGCAGTACTATCTGTGCCTACATAGTTTAAACCGAGTCAGTACTATCTGTGTCTACTTCATAGACAGGGAGGCAGTACTATCTGTGTCTACTTCATAGACAGGGAGGCAGTACTATCTGTGTCTACATCATATACAGGGAGGCAGTACTATCAGTACCTACATCATAGATAGGGAGGCAGTATCTACGTCAATAGACATTCCCCATATGTCTGATTTATGTTGGTATAAGGCTACTTTCACACTTGCGGCAGGACGGATCTGACAGGCTGTTCACCCTGTCGGATCCATCCTTCCACTATTTTGCCGGACCGCCGCTCCGTCCCCATTGACTATAATGGGGGCGGGCAGAGCTCCAGCACAGTACGGCAGTGCACTGCGAAAGGCCGCCGGACTAAAAGTACTGCATGTCCGACTTTTTAGTCCGGCGGCCTCTCACCGCGAACTGCCGTACTGTGCTGGAGCGGAGTCAATGGGGACGGAGCTGCGGAAGGACGGATCCGACAGGGTGAACAGCCTGTCGGATCCGTCCTGCCGCAAGTGTGAACGTAGCCTAATTTAGTAAATGTCATTTGATTATTTTTTTAGGATGTTAGACGCTTAGAATTTTAGAAGCAATCTTTCAGCAAAATGTCCAAAACCATTTTTTTAAGCACCAATTCAGTTATAAAGTGATTTTAGGGGCTAACGTAATAGAAACCACCCATAAATGACCCCATTTTAGAAACTACACCCCTCAAATTATTCAAAACTGATGTTACAAACTTTGTTAACCCTTGAGGTGTTCCACAAGAATTAAAAGAAAATGGAGGTGAAATTTCAAAATTTCATTTTTTTTGGGTAGGTTTTTTGTTTGTGCTCGGATCGGCTCATTACGAGAGGGTCCCCTACCTAAGCCTATACCCCCCCCTACCTAGAAGCAGCAGAGTTATGCTGGAACTGCTTATCGAAGGGTAGCCTAAAGGGGCCAAAAGAACCATGCATAGGAGTTTTGAAAGACTTTGATAACAGAAACTACAAAACCAAAACTCGGAAAGCCAGTGACATTTTGTATTAAGGATCCGGGATATAACGCATGGAACACGCGGAACTCCAACGACCCAACCGTTTGATTACATGTACTGGTACCTTATGCATGGACGCCGCAGCTGCTGCGCCCCTGTGGAAGGAATGTCCTGTGATCGAGAGAGGATCGACCCCTGAACCTGTTAACTAAACCCGAATGTGCTGAATACCTGCCAGGTATAGTTAACAGTGCTATAGGACAGGTTTAATTGAGAGTGGCAAAAAACCTGACGAAGCCCAATAGGTGAGTGATAGTCCCCCGGCCAGCAGCCGGGTAGGTGTTCATATTTCTGAAACAGGCGCCAAGCTGTCTTGTAAGCCCTCAGGGTATTACTGGCCAAGGAATTGGCCATCAGTCTGTTAGCTATGGTGAGATGAGAGACTAGTCCCAGCGCAGCTGGGCCTGGTGAGGAATTGGCATTGGCAACCGATCTGCCCCTGGACAAACCTGAAAGAAAAAGTGAAAAAACATTTTTTTATTTTTTTATTTTGTAAACGGAGAAGCCATGCGTGAGACTCTAATGGCAGAGTCATATGTGTAAACCTAAAACTGAGAAGCCATGCGCGAGAGACTCTAATGGCGGAGTCATATGTGTAACCTAAACGGAGAAGCCATGCGCGAGAGACTAATGGCGGAGTCATCTGTGTAACCTAAACGGAGAAGCCATGCATGAGAGACTAATGGCGGAGTCATCTGTGTAAACCTAAAGCGGAGAAGCCATGCATGAGAGACTCTAATGGCGGAGTCATCTGTGTAACCTAAACGGAGAAGCCATGCATGAGAGACTCTAATGGCGGAGTCATCTGTGTAAACCTAAAACGGAGAAGCCATGCGTGAGAGACTCTAATGGCGGAGTCATATGTGTAACCTAAACGGAGAAGCCATGCGTGAGACTCTAATGCCAGAGTCATATGTGTAAACCTAAAACGGAGAAGCCATGCGCGAGAGACTAATGGCGGAGTCATATGTGTAACCTAAACGGAGAAGTCGTGCGTGAGAGACTCTAATGCCAGAGTCATATGTGTAAACCTAAAACGGAGAAGCCATGCGTGAGAGACTAATGGCGGAGTCATATGTGTAAACCTAAAACTGAGAAGCCATGCGCGAGAGACTCTAATGGCGGAGTCATATGTGTAACCTAAACGGAGAAGCCATGCGCGAGAGACTAATGGCGGAGTCATCTGTGTAACCTAAACGGAGAAGCCATGCATGAGAGACTAATGGCGGAGTCATCTGTGTAAACCTAAAGCGGAGAAGCCATGCATGAGAGACTCTAATGGCGGAGTCATCTGTGTAAACCTAAAACTGAGAAGCCATGCGCGAGAGACTCTAATGGCGGAGTCATATGTGTAACCTAAACGGAGAAGCCATGCGTGAGACTCTAATGCCAGAGTCATATGTGTAAACCTAAAACGGAGAAGCCATGCGCGAGAGACTAATGGCGGAGTCATATGTGTAACCTAAACGGAGAAGTCGTGCGTGAGAGACTCTAATGCCAGAGTCATATGTGTAAACCTAAAACGGAGAAGCCATGCGTGAGAGACTAATGGCGGAGTCATATGTGTAACCTAAACGGAGAAGCCATGTGTGAGAGATTCTAATGGCAGAGTCATATGTGTAAACCTAAAGCGGAGAAGCCATGTGTGAGAGACTCTAATGGTGGAGTCATATGTGTAACCTAAACGGAGAAGCCATGCGCGATAGACTAATGGCGGAGCTATGCGCGAGATTCTAATGGCAGAGTCATATGTGTAACCTAAACGGAGAAGCCATGCGTGAGAGACTCTAATGGCAGAGTCATATGTGTAACCTAAACGGAGAAGCCATGCGTGAGAGACTAATGGCGGAGTCATATGTGTAACCTAAACGGAGAAGCCATGTGTGAGAGACTCTAATGGCAGAGTCATCTGTGTGCACCTAAAGCGGAGATGCCATGTGCGAGAGACTCTAATGGCGGAGTCATATGTGTAACCTAAACGGAGAAGCCATGCATGAGAGACTAATGGCGGAGTCATATGTGTAACCTAAACGGAGAAGCCATGCGTGAGAGACTCTAATGGCAGAGTCATATGTGTAAACCTAAAACTGAGAAGCATGCGCGAGAGACTCTAATGGCGGAGTCATATGTGTAACCTAAACGGAGAAGCCATGCGCGAGAGACTCTAATAGAGGAGTCGTATGTGTAAACCTAAAACGGAGAAGCCATGCGCGAGAGACTAATGGCGGAGCTATGCGCGAGAGACTCTAATGGCGGAGTCATATGTGTAAAACTGAAACGGAGAAGCCATGCGTGAGACTCAGATGGCGGAGTCATATGTGTAACTAAAACGGAGAAGCCATGCGTGAGAGAGTCTAATGGCGGAGTCATATGTGTAACCTAAAACGGAGAAGCCATGCGCGAGAGACTCTAATGGCGGAGTCATATGTGTAAACCTAAACGGAGAAGTCGTGCGTGAGAGACTCTAATGGCAGAGTCATCTGTGTAAACCTAAAGCGGAGAAGCCATGCGCGATAGACTAATGGCGGAGTCATATGTGTAAAACTAAAACGGAGAAGCCATGCGTGAGACTCAGATGGCGGAGTCATATGTGTAACTAAAACGGAGAAGCCATGCATGAGAGCCTCTGACGGCGGAGTCGTATGTGTAAACCTCAAACGGAGAAGCCATGCGTGAGAGACTCTAATGGCGGAGTCATATGTGTAGCCTAAAACGGAGAAGCCATGCGTGAGAGACTCTAATGGTGGAGTCATATGTGTACACCTAAAACGGAGAAGCCATGCATGAGAGACTCTAATGGCGGAGTCATATGTGTACACCTAAAACGGAGAAGCCATGCGTGAGAGACTCTAATGGTGGAGTCATATGTGTACACCTAAAACGGAGAAGCTATGCGTGAGAGACTCTAATGGTGGAGTCATATGTGTACACCTAAAACGGAGAAGCCATGCATGAGAGACTCTAATGGTGGAGTCATATGTGTACACCTAAAACGGAGAAGCCATGCGTGAGAGACTCTAATGGAGGAGTCGTATGTGTAAACCTAAAACGGAGAAGCCATGCGTGAGAGACTCTAATGGAGGAGTCGTATGTGTAAACCTAAAACGGAGAAGCCATGCGTGAGAGACTCTAATGGTGGAGTCATATGTGTACACCTAAAATGGAGAAGCCATGTGTGAGAGACTCTAATGGCGGAGTCATATGTGTAACCTAAAACGGAGAAGCCATGCGTGAGAGCCTCTGACGGCGGAGTCGTATGTGTAAACCTAAAACGGAGAAGCCATGCATGAGAGACTCTAATGGCAGAGTCATATGTGTAAACCTAAAACGGAGAAGCCATGCGTGAGAGCCTCTAATGGCGGAGTCATATGTGTACACCTAAAACGGAGAAGCCATGCGTGAGAGCCTCTGACGGCGGAGTCGTATGTGTAAACCTAAAACGGAGAAGCCATGCGTGAGAGCCTCTGACGGCGGAGTCGTATGTGTAAACCTAAAACGGAGAAGCCATGCGTGAGAGACTCTAATGGCGGAGTCATATGTGTACACCTAAAACGGAGAAGCCATGCATGAGAGACTCTAATGGTGGAGTCATATGTGTACACCTAAAACGGAGAAGCCATGCGTGAGAGACTCTAATGGAGGAGTCGTATGTGTAAACCTAAAACGGAGAAGCCATGCGTGAGAGACTCTAATGGAGGAGTCGTATGTGTAAACCTAAAACGGAGAAGCCATGCGTGAGAGACTCTAATGGTGGAGTCATATGTGTACACCTAAAATGGAGAAGCCATGTGTGAGAGACTCTAATGGCGGAGTCATATGTGTAACCTAAAACGGAGAAGCCATGCGTGAAAGACTCTAATGGCGGAGTCATATGTGTAACCTAAAACGGAGAAGCCATGCGTGAGAGCCTCTGACGGCGGAGTCGTATGTGTAAACCTAAAACGGAGAAGCCATGCATGAGAGACTCTAATGGCAGAGTCATATGTGTAAACCTAAAACGGAGAAGCCATGCGTGAGAGCCTCTAATGGCGGAGTCATATGTGTACACCTAAAACGGAGAAGCCATGCGTGAGAGCCTCTGACGGCGGAGTCGTATGTGTAAACCTAAAACGGAGAAGCCATGCGTGAGAGCCTCTGACGGCGGAGTCGTATGTGTAAACCTAAAACGGAGAAGCCATGCGTGAGAGACTCTAATGGAGGAGTCGTATGTGTAAACCTAAAACGGAGAAGCCATGCGTGAGAGACTCTAATGGCGGAGTCATATGTGTAACCTAAAACGGAGAAGCCATGCGTGAGAGACTCTAATGGCGGACTATATGTGTAAACCTAAAACGGAGAAGCCATGCGTGAAAGACTCTAATTGTGGTTTGAAATTATTATTTATATATTTTTTTTTAAACTATAAACCACTTACGCAGCTCCAGTATGGGCACAGCTCTGAGTACGAGCACGAAGAGCATGGTATAACGCAGGTCACCTGCACGGACTAACTAACATCCTGTGCCTAAATGACCCCCTTGGAACCTTCTGTACGGCCGGCAGCAGGAAGCCAGCCACCGCCTATGATCTGCTCCCCCTGACCGAGCCTAGTACTCCTTCCCCCGATCCCTGCCTACCTAACGGCACGGCGGCCCGTGCCAGACTTTATTGAAGATGAGGTGTCCTGCACCTTTACCCCCCAGCCGCGTGGGGAGCTCACGCTGCTCCCTGGCAGAGTGCACCAGTGCGGGGGAGCACCCCCCCCCTCAGCCAGGGCCGACCCACCGCCGACTGGACACTCGTACCGCATGGGGAGCAGCGCCGCTCCCTGGCGATGTGCACCGGATCAGAGGGAGCCCTTCCTTTACCGTGAGCCCCGGCCCCCGCCGGTTTGAATCGTGTGCCGCGTGGGGAGCCGCATAGCTCCCTGGCATTATGCGCCGGACGCGGGAGTGCCCCCACCTGGGGGCTGGCTGGTTATTGTGACTGGAACCCGCTGGGAGACTGAGGCCTGACCGGACCTACCTGTGACCGTGAAGGCTGACCCCCCAGGCCGTGGCTGACCCGCGTGCGTAGACGTGACGCAACTACCTGTAGATGCCCACCCAGTGCCTGTAGTCAATGGGAGTGCGACCGAGTCTGTGGATGTGACCGACTGGCCCCTGTAGTCGTGAGGGGACCCTACCTCGGGAGTAGCGGTAACGGACCATCGCCTGTAGACGTGGTAGTATTACCTCACGAGTCTGTTGACATGAGACTAATGCCTGCAGTCGTGGCAGGGCTTTATAACGAGTCTGTAGTCGTGACAGACTAATGCCTGCAGTCGTGGCAAGGCTTTATAACGAGTCTGTAGTCGTGAAAGACTAATGCCTGCAGTCGTGGCAAGGCTTTATAACGAGTCTGTAGTCGTAACGGATTTGTGCCTGCAGTCGTGGCAGGGCTTTAGAGCGGATCTGCAGTCGTGGCAGACTGATGCCTGCAGTCGTGGCAGGGCTTTATAACGGGTCTGTAGTCGTGACAGACTGATGCCTGCAGTCGTGGCAAGGCTTTATAACGAGTCTGTAGTCGTAACGGATTTGTGCCTGCAGTCGTGGCAGGGCTTTAGAGCGGGTCTGTAGTCGTGACAGACTGATGCCTGCAGTCGTGGCAGGGCTTTATAACGGGTCTGTAGTCGTGACAGACTGATGCCTGCAGTCGTGGCAGGACTTTATAACGAGTCTGTAGTCGTGACAGACTGATGCCTGCAGTCGTGGCAGGACTTTATAACGAGTCTGTAGTCGTGACAGACTGATGCCTGCAGTCGTGGCAGGGCTTTATAAGGAGTCTGTAGTCGTGACAGACTGTTGCCTGCAGTCGTGGCAGGACTTTATAACGAGTCTGTAGTCGTGACAGACTGATGCCTGCAGTCGTGGCAGGGCTTTATAACGGGTCTGTAGTCGTGACAGACTGTTGCCTGCAGTCGTGGCAGGGCTTTAGAGCGGGTCTGTAGTCGTGACAGACTGATGCCTGCAGTCGTGGCAGGGCTTTATAAGGAGTCTGTAGTCGTGACAGACCTGGCAAAGCAACATTCCTATCTATACAATTTTTTTATTTTATTTTATTTTTTTTTACTTCTTTCCCCCCCACCAAAGGCCACGACTGTAGGCGCCACCCTGTAAGAGATGCGCCAGAGGCCTGGCCATAATAGTCCACCATCCCCCGTCCCCCAAGCCTATGCAGGAGAAAAGGAGGGGGTTGGCCCACGCCTGCACCACCCCTGACTCACCTGGCGGCCATGACAGCCACAAACCCCACAGTATCGTAAGTTAGCCAACCACCTGTGGACCTGAATAAACAAGGACAGACATGTGAGTGAGCGCACGGTGGCTGGGTGACCCTTCACTCCTGCCACCGCTCCTTTGCTGTCCACCGGATTATTGCGACTGCGCCCGAACCAACCCCCTGACTCGCCATATGGGCTTGCGGGCGGCCCGGCTGCGTGCGCAAAGTGACGTGGCCAGCCCCCCTCTTTGGAGCCCTCTTTATATTTGATCCTTAAAACATATCCCAAATATATAATTTTTTTTATTTATTTTTTTTGTCCTGCCTTAGTACCTAGCCACTGTGCCTGAGCAAGGAGCCCTGTACCTGGACTGCAGTACCAGTATGGGCCTGTAGGTGTCGCCCTCTATCAAGCCAGGGCCTGCTGGAGCGCAGCAAGCCAGTGAGCTGCGCTGAGGAGCCGACGGCCGGCGTGACCGCTGCTCTGGGTATGTGAAGGACGTGTGACCCGTCGCTGCTGAGCCACAGATGAGGGGTGCCCGCCTGGGGGACGCTGCACGTGGGAGCGGGGGTGCTTGGCGCGGGGCCTGGAGCGGATCGGGGTGCCTGTATCGGGGTGCCTGGAGCGGGGTGCCGGAAGCGATCGGGAGTGCGGGCAGTCGCCAGCGCGGCTGGGGGCCGGCGGCACACTCGGCAGCCCCCCATGTTATACATAGAGAGACGGGTGTGCAGCCACCCTGCCTACCTAATCACCGAAGCGACGAGCCCGACGCAGCCGACCACCCGATTCTCCAGTGACGCACGCACTTCTCTGGCACCAACCCACGAGCCGATTCGAAAGCATTCGAACCGACAAGTGGGGGCAGGAGAGCCAGGTTTACTTAATTAAAGCCCCGCCTCCCCTCACACAAACACGGCACTCTTTAATTGCCTACCACTAATCAATTTTTTTCTTGCAACACAGCAAGGGTTAAAAGCAAAATAAACCTCAATATAAATTACTGTAATTCTGCAGTTTACGGCAAAATAAATACCCCACATGTGGCGGTAAACTGCTCTATTGGCACGTCGCAGTGGTCAGACAGAAAGGAGCGCCATATGGATTTTGGAGGCAGATTTTGCTAGAATGGTGTTTAGGCAAGAGACCCTGACGTACCCCTACAGCGGAAACCCTCAAAAAGTGACCCCATTTTGGAAACTAAAACCCTTAAAGAATATATTAAGGGGGGTACTGAGCACTTTGACCCCCTAAGTGTTTTACGGAATTTGGAAACACTTGGCTGTGAAAATGAAAAGTTTTGTTTCTTCCAATAAAATGTTTCTTTAGCCCCAAATTTTTCATTTTTACAAAGGGAACAGGAGAAAAAGCATCACATAATGTGTTACCCATTTTCTCCTGAATACGGCGGCACACTGCTGGGGGGGCACACGGCAGGACTCAGAAGGGAGGGAGCCCGTACTGTTACCAGTGTAATACAGGAGGCTGGATCTCACAGGCTGCCTACGCCATCGGGTCCCCATCACAACAGGTGGCATTTGCAGCGCAGATTTTAAAGGATTGGTTTCCGAGTGCCATTGTTATCATTTTTTGAGTGATTGTCTTATGTGGGGGCTCATTTTTTGAAAGATCAGGTGATGTTTTCATTTGTACCATTTTGGGGTTTATATGACTTTCTGATCGATTGGTGTCACTTTTTGTGAGGCAAGGTGACCAGAAAATGACTTCTTTTCTTTTTTTTTTTTTCACTTGACGGGTGGATCATGTGATATGTTTATAGAGTCGGTCGATACAGAATATGTCTACCAAATATGTCTACTTTTCTTTTTTCCCTACTTTTTTAAAAAGTCTTTTACTTTATTTTGGGAAAGGACCCTTTTTTTTACTTGAAACTTTTAATTTTGATTGTGTAAAACTTTTTTTTTTTTTTCCTTTTTTTTTTTTGTCCCACCACTCCTGGGCTTCGACTTTTGGGGGTCTGATCCCCCTTACAATGCATTACAATACTTCTGTATTGTGATGCATTGGCTGTCAGTGTATTACCAGTGTAATACAGGGGGCTGACAGGGAAGGCAGTGCACCGGGGGATGCCTCAGCGCTGACCGCGGCAGTGCACCGGCATCAGTGTTTTCACCGATGTCAGCACATACGGCAGGTGCCCGGCAATCAGTGACTGCCAGACCCCTGCAGCTGATACAGCGCTGGGACTTCAGACCCAGTTACTAGCACCATACATGAATAGCGCTGGTATTCTAAGGATTAAAGGGAGGCAGTACTATCTGTGTCTACATGATAGGCAGGGAGGCAGTACTATCTGTGTCTACATGATAGTCAGGGAGGCAGTACTATCTGTGTCTACATCATAGTCAGGGAGGCAGTACTATCTGTGTCTACATCATAGTCAGGGAGGCAGTACTATCTGTGTCTACATCATAGTCAGGGAGGCAGTACTATCTGTGTCTACATCATAGTCAGGGAGGCAGTACTATCTGTGTCTACATCATAGTCAGGGAGGCAGTACTATCTGTACTTCATAGACAGGGAGGCAGTACTATCTGTACTTCATAGACAGGGAGGCAGTACTATCTGTTT
Organism: Bufo gargarizans; assembly: GCF_014858855.1. Lineage (NCBI taxonomy): Eukaryota > Metazoa > Chordata > Amphibia > Anura > Bufonidae > Bufo > Bufo gargarizans. Next base: position 400,800 of record NC_058082.1, on the reverse strand, counting down.
CTACATAATAGACAGATTCAGTACTATCTGTGTCTACATCATAGACAGAGAGGCAGTACTATCTATACTTCATAGACAGGGAGGCAGTACTATCTGTGTCTACATGATAGGCAGGGAGGCAGTACTATCTGTGTCTACATCATAGTCAGGGAGGCAGTACTATCTGTATCCACATCATAGACGGAGAGGCAGTACTATCTATACTTCATAGACAGGGAGGCAGTACTATCTAAACTTACATCATAGTCAGGGAATCAGTACTATCTGAGTCTACATCATAGACAGGGAGTCAGTACTATCTGTGTCTACATCATAGACAGAGAGGCAGTACTATCTGTGTCTACATCATAGACAGAGAGGCAGTACTTAAAATAAAATTATCTGATTTGTGCTGGAAATCCGGTTAATTTGCTGCCACCCCTCTTCGTATTGGATCGGGCGCAGAGACCGCGGCTAGCTGATCCTAAAGGGAAGGAAGGGTTATTTGCAGCCGAGCTAACCAATCAGCAATGTATAGAAATAAGACGGTGGAATGTCTCCTCTGAGGACAGAGCTCTGAGCATAGACCAGATCATCAGGGAACAAGGGCAGAACTGGAACCATGAAATCGTTAGTTTTATTATAAAAGCTACATTATAACTGACAGATAAATCTAGCGGCCGGACAGATTGGTCGGATGGAAATAAGTAAGAGGTGGAAGGGAACAGAATGTCTGTAAGGTCAGAATTACCGAGTCCAGTAAAAGATAGTCTATGTAAGGAATAATCCAAGATGGCGGGTGCCCGTGTCCAGCGGGCGGTCGTGATGTTAGTTGACGTCAGATGGTAGTGACGGACCTGAGTGGGTCGCTGTGTTTTACCCCCTCTGGAGCTGGTGGTGGCTGTGACACGTACAAGTCCAGCCTTGGGTAATTGGAGCAGGGGGCAGTTCTTGCCCCAGAGAGAGAGAGTCTGGCAGAATCCCTGCTTTGCCAGTTTCTCCGTACCCGGAGGTCAAATCAAGAAGTAGAATCATATTTATAATCAGTAGAACTTTACCAATCATCTGATACCAAATATGACTGGAAGACAATACCGTGCGCCTGAGAACCGCCATATCGCAGAGCGGGAATCTCCGATTTGCTTGCGGATTTCCTGGAAGGTGTTAGAATAACCCCAGAGTTCTCTCACTCAGTTCTCTCACTCAGTTCTCTCACTCAGTTCTCTCACTCAGTTCTCTCACTCAGTTCTCTCACTCAGTTCCTTCTCTCAGTTCTCTCACTCAGTTCTCTCACTCAGTTCTCTCACTCAGTTCTCTCACTCAGTTCTCTCACTCAGTTCCTTCTCTCAGTTCTCTCACTCAGTTCTCTCACTCAGTTCCTTCTCTCAGTTCTCTCACTCAGTTCTCTCACTCAGTTCTCTCACTCAGTTCTCTCACTCAGTTCTCTCACTCAGTTCTCTCACTCAGTTCCTTCTCTCAGTTCTCTCACTCAGTTCTCTCACTCAGTTCCTTCTCTCAGTTCTCTCACTCAGTTCTCTCACTCAGTTCCTTCTCTCAGTTCTCTCACTCAGTTCTCTCACTCAGTTCCTTCTCTCAGTTCTCTCACTCAGTTCCTTCTCTCAGTTTTCTCACTCAGTTCTCTCACTCAGTTCTCTCACTCAGTTCCTTCTCTCAGTTCTCTCACTCAGTTCTCTCACTCAGTTCTCTCTCTCAGTTCTCTCACTCAGTTCTCTCACTCAGTTCCTTCTCTCAGTTCTCTCACTCAGTTCTCTCACTCAGTTCCTTCTCTCAGTTCTCTCACTCAGTTCTCTCACTCAGTTCCTTCTCTCAGTTCTCTCACTCAGTTCTCTCACTCAGTTCCTTCTCTCAGTTCTCTCACTCAGTTCCTTCTCTCAGTTCTCTCACTCAGTTCCTTCTCTCAGTTCTCTCACTCAGTTTTCTCACTCAGTTCTCTCACTCAATTCTCTCACTCAGTTCTCTCACTCAGTTCTCTCTCTCAGTTCTCTCTCTCAGTTCTCTCACTCAGTTCTCTCACTCAGTTCCTTCTCTCAGTTCTCTCACTCAGTTCCTTCTCTCAGTTCTCTCACTCAGTTCCTTCTCTCAGTTCTCTCACTCAGTTCTCTCACTCAGTTCTCTCACTCAGTTCCTTCTCTCAGTTCTCTCACTCAGTTCCTTCTCTCAGTTCTCTCACTCAGTTCCTTCTCCTCAGTTCTCTCACTCAGTTCCTTCTCTCAGTTCTCTCACTCAGTTTTCTCACTCAGTTCTCTCACTCAGTTCTCTCACTCAGTTCTCTCTCTCAGTTCTCTCTCTCAGTTCTCTCTCTCAGTTCTCTCACTCAGTTCCTTCTCTCACTCAGTTCTGTCACTCAGTTCTCTCACTCAGTTCTCTCACTCAGTTCTCTCACTCAGTTCTCTCACTCAGTTCCTTCTCTCAGTTCTCTCACTCAGTTCCTTCTCTCAGTTCTCTCACTCAGTTCCTTCTCTCAGTTCTCTCACTCAGTTCTCTCACTCAGTTCTCTCACTCTCTCAGTACTCTCACTCAGTTCTCTCAGTTCCTTCTCTCAGTTCTCCTCACTCAGTTCCTTCTCTCAGTTCTCTCACTCAGTTCCTTCTCTCAGTTCTCTCACTCAGTTCTCTCTCTCAGTTCTCTCACTCAGTTCCTCTCACATCAGTTCTCTCACCTCAGTTCTCTCACTCAGTTCCTTCTCTCAGTTCTCCTCACTCAGTTCTCTCACTCAGTTCCTTCTCTCAGTTCTCTCACTCAGTCCTTCTCTCAGTTTCGCAGTTCTCTCACTCAGTTCTCTCACTCAGTTCTCTCACTCAGTTCCTTCTCTCAGTTCTCTCACTCAGTTCTCTCACTCAGTTCCTTCTCTCAGTTCTCTCACTCAGTTCTCTCACTCAGTTCTTCTCTCAGTTCTCTCACTCAGTTCCTTCTCTCAGTTTTCTCACTCAGTTCTCTCACTCAGTTCTCTCACTCAGTTCTCTCACTCAGTTCCTTCTCTCAGTTCTCTCACTCAGTTCTCTCACTCAGTTCTCTCACTCAGTTCCTTCTCTCAGTTCTCTCACTCAGTTCTCTCACTCAGTTCCTTCTCTCAGTTCTCTCACTCAGTTCTCTCACTCAGTTCCTTCTCTCAGTTCTCTCACTCAGTTCTCTCACTCAGTTCCTTCTCTCAGTTCTCTCACTCAGTTCCTTCTCTCAGTTCTCTCACTCAGTTCCTTCTCTCAGTTCTCTCACTCAGTTCTCTCTCTCAGTTCTCTCACTCAGTTCTCTCACTCAGTTCTCTCACTCCAGTTCTCCAGTTCTCTCAGTTCTCTCACTCAGTTCCTTCTCTCAGTTCTCTCACTCAGTTCCTTCTCTCAGTTCTCTCACTCAGTTCTCTCACTCAGTTCTCTCACTCTCTCAGTACTCTCACTCAGTTCTCTCAGTTCCTTCTCTCAGTTCTCTCACTCAGTTCCTTCTCTCAGTTCTCTCACTCAGTTCCTTCTCTCAGTTCTCTCACTCAGTTCTCTCTCTCAGTTCTCTCACTCAGTTCCTTCTCTCAGTTCTCTCACTCAGTTCTCTCACTCTCTCAGTTTTCTCACTCACTCAGTTCTCTCACTCTCTCAGTACTCTCACTCAGTTTTCTCACTCAGTTCCTTCTCTCAGTTCTCTCACTCAGTTCTCTCACTCTCTCAGTTTTCTCACTCACTCAGTTCTCTCACTCTCTCAGTACTCTCACTCAGTTCTCTCACTCAGTTCCTTCTCTCAGTTCCTTCTCTCAGTTCTCTCACTCTCTCAGTTCTCTCACTCTCTCAGTTCTCTCACTCAGTTCCTTCTCTCAGTTCTCTCACTCAGTTCTCTCACTCACTCAGTTCTCTCACTCAGTTCTCTCACTCACTCAGTTCTCTCACTCAGTTCTCTCACTCTCTCAGTACTCTCACTCAGTTCTTTCAGTTCCTTCTCTCAGTTCCTTCTCTCAGTTCTCTCTCTCAGTTTTCTCTCTCACTCAGTTCTCTCACTCAGTTCCTTCTCTCAGTTCTCTCACTCAGTTCTCTCACTCAGTTCCTTCACTCAGTTCCTTCTCTCAGTTCTCTCACTCAGTTCTCTCAGTACTCTCACTCAGTTCTCTCACTCAGTTCCTTCTCTCAGTTCTCTCACTCAGTTCCTTCTCTCAGTTCTCTCACTCAGTTCTCTAACTCAGTTCTCTCACTCAGTTCTCTCTCTCAGTTCTCTCACTCAGTTCTCTCACTCAGTTCCTTCTCTCAGTTCTCTCACTCAGTTCTCTCACTCAGTTCCTTCTCTCAGTTCTCTCACTCAGTTCCTTCTCTCAGTTCTCTCACTCAGTTCCTTCTCTCAGTTCTCTCACTCAGTTCTCTCACTCAGTTCCTTCTCTCAGTTCTCTCACTCAGTTCCTTCTCTCAGTTCTCTCACTCAGTTCCTTCTCTCAGTTTTCTCACTCAGTTCTCTCACTCAGTTCTCTCACTCAGTTCTCTCTCTCAGTTCTCTCTCTCAGTTCTCTCACTCAGTTCTCTCACTCAGTTCCTTCTCTCAGTTCTCTCACTCAGTTCCTTCTCTCAGTTCTCTCACTCAGTTCTCTCACTCAGTTCTCTCACTCAGTTCTCTCACTCAGTTCTCTCACTCAGTTCTCTCACTCAGTTCCTTCTCTCAGTTCTCTCACTCAGTTCCTTCTCTCAGTTCTCTCACTCAGTTCCTTCTCTCAGTTCTCTCACTCAGTTCCTTCTCTCAGTTCTCTCACTCAGTTCCTTCTCTCAGTTCTCTCACTCAGTTCCTTCTCTCAGTTCTCTCACTCAGTTCTCTCACTCTCTCAGTACTCTCACTCAGTTCTCTCAGTTCCTTCTCTCAGTTCTCTCACTCAGTTCCTTCTCTCAGTTCTCTCACTCAGTTCCTTCTCTCAGTTCTCTCACTCAGTTCTCTCTCTCAGTTCTCTCACTCAGTTCCTTCTCTCAGTTCTCTCACTCAGTTCTCTCACTCTCTCAGTACTCTCACTCACTCAGTTCTCTCACTCTCTCAGTACTCTCACTCAGTTTTCTCACTCAGTTCCTTCTCTCAGCTCTCTCACTCAGTTCTCTCACTCTCTCAGTTTTCTCACTCACTCAGTTCTCTCACTCTCTCATTACTCTCACTCAGTTCCTTCTCTCAGTTCCTTCTCTCAGTTCTCTCACTCTCTCAGTTCTCTCACTCTCTCAGTTCTCTCACTCAGTTCTCTCACTCAGTTCCTTCTCTCAGTTCTCTCACTCAGTTTTCTCACTCACTCAGTTCTCTCACTCAGTTCTCTCACTCAGTTCTCTCACTCTCTCAGTACTCTCACTCAGTTCTCTCAGTTCCTTCTCTCAGTTCTCTCTCTCAGTTTTCTCTCTCACTCAGTTCTCTCACTCAGTTCTCTCACTCAGTTCCTTCACTCAGTTCCTTCTCTCACTCAGTTCTCTCACTCAGTTCTCTCACTCAGTTCCTTCTCTCAGTTCCTTCTCTCAGTTCTCTCACTCAGTTCCTTCTCTCAGTTCTCTCACTCAGTTCTCTCACTCAGTTCTCTCACTCAGTTCTCTCACTCAGTTCCTTCTCTCAGTTCTCTCACTCAGTTCCTTCTCTCAGTTCCTTCTCTCAGTTCTCTCACTCAGTTCCTTCTCTCAGTTCTCTCACTCAGTTCCTTCTCTCAGTTCTCTCACTCAGTTCCTTCTCTCAGTTCCTTCTCTCAGTTCTCTCACTCAGTTCCTTCTCTCAGTTCCTTCTCTCAGTTCTCTCACTCAGTTCTCTCACTCAGTTCCTTCTCTCAGTACTCTCACTCAGTTCTCTCACTCAGTTCCTTCTCTCAGTTCTCTCACTCAGTTCTCTCACTCAGTTCTCTCACTCAGTTCCTTCTCTCAGTTCTCTCACTCAGTTCTCTCACTCAGTTCTCTCACTCAGTTCCTTCTCTCAGTTCTCTCTCTCAGTTCTCTCACTCAGTTCCTTCTCTCAGTTCTCTCACTCAGTTCCTTCTCTCAGTTCCTTCTCTCAGTTCTCTCACTCAGTTCTCTCACTCAGTTCCTTCTCTCAGTTCTCTCACTCAGTTCTCTCACTCAGTTCTCTCACTCAGTTCTCTCACTCAGTTCTCTCACTCAGTTTCCTTCTCTCAGTTCTCTCACTCAGTTCTCTCACTCAGTTCCTTCTCTCAGTTCTCTCACTCAGTTCTCTCACTCAGTTCCTTCTCTCAGTTCTCTCACTCTCTCAGTACTCTCACTCAGTTCTCTCACTCAGTTCCTTCTCTCAGTTCTCTCACTCAGTTCCTTCTCTCAGTTCTCTCACTCAGTTCCTTCTCTCAGTTCTCTCACTCAGTTCTTTCTCTCAGTTCTCTCACTCAGTTCTTTCTCTCAGTTCTCTCACTCAGTTCCTTCTCTCAGTTCTCTCACTCAGTTCAAATTCAAATTCAAATAAGCTTTATTGGCAGGACCAAATATATGTAAGCATTGCCAAAGCAGTTGAGTTTGCATAGGAAAAAGGGGAAGGGGGTAATATAAAGGGGAAGGGGTGATATAAAGGGGAGGGGGGTGATATAAAGGGGAGGGGGGTAATATAAAGGGGAATGGACATAAGTCTGTGGAAGTCCTCAGTTTCTCATGTCCCTCTTAGTCTGTGACACGCTGTCACATATTGGGCAGCTCTCTTCACCATTGGCTCCTCTTCTCCCAGTAGAATTTGGAGTTTCCTCTTCTCTTCTGTAGAATTGAAGTCCTTCTCACTCTCTTCCTTCACTCAGTTCTCTCACTCAGTTCTCTCACTCAGTTCTCTCACTCAGTTCTCTCACTCAGTTCCTTCTCTCAGTTCTCTCACTCAGTTCCTTCTCTCAGTTCTCTCACTCAGTTCCTTCTCTCAGTTCCTTCTCTCAGTTCTCTCACTCAGTTCCTTCTCTCAGTACTCTCACTCAGTTCTCTCACTCAGTTCCTTCTCTCAGTTCTCTCACTCAGTTCTCTCACTCAGTTCCTTCTCTCAGTTCTCTCACTCAGTTCCTTCTCTCAGTACTCTCACTCAGTTCTCTCACTCAGTTCCTTCTCTCAGTTCTCTCACTCAGTTCTCTCACTCAGTTCCTTCTCTCAGTTCTCTCACTCAGTTCCTTCTCTCAGTTCTCTCACTCAGTTCCTTCTCTCAGTACTCTCACTCAGTTCCTTCTCTCAGTACTCTCACTCAGTTCTCTCACTCAGTTCCTTCTCTCCGTTCTCTCACTCAGTTCTCTCACTCAGTTCCTTCTCTCAGTTCTCTCACTCAGTTTCTTCTCTCAGTTCCTTCTCTCAGTACTCTCACTCAGTTCCTTCTCTCAGTTCTCTCACTCAGTTCCTTCTCTCAGTACTCTCACTCAGTTCTCTCACTCAGTTCCTTCTCTCAGTTCTCTCACTCAGTTCCTTCTCTCAGTACTCTCACTCAGTTCTCTCAGTTCCTTCTCTCAGTTCTCTCACTCAGTTCCTTCACTCAGTTCCTTCAGCCGGCCACTTCTTAGTATTGAATGTGTAGATTAGGCCTGGGGCTCCTGCGGTCATAGACAGCGGGAGGAGACCCATAGTGGTTGGTGTCTGGGGCGCGATAGTTTACTGGTGGGAGGTTATATGGTGGTCAGGTAGATGATCTACTGCCTGTGCAGATGGAGTGGTCCTCTTCCTCACTGTGTACCGGCCTTGTCTTCCCCCAGGGCTGGCAGAGATGTCGGGTCTTGGATATGAATCAGTTCTCCGCATCTTGTGTCTCCGAGTCAGAAAAGTTGCGCATTGAGTCTTTGGAGCCGTTTGATGAGTTTGAGGTGAGTTCCTCGTAACGTGATGTTCTGGACTGCGGCTCCAGAGCAGTTTTCATGACATTTGGAATTGCCCAGTGACGTCTGCAGTGATCTGGTTGAGGGATCGGCTTCTGGGATACTATTACCTCCACCAGATTTAGGGGGCTTCTGAGGTCATGAGTTTGAATTCTGTGGGATTTGTCTGGGTTTAAAGGGGTCCTCTCACTTCAGCAAGTGTCATTCATTATGTAGAGAAAGTTAATACAACGCACTTCCTAATGTCTTGTGATTCTCCATGTTGCCTCCTTTGCTGGCTGGATTCCCTTTTCCATCACATGATACACTGCTTGTTTCCAAGGTTACAACCACCCTGTAATCCAGCTGTGGTGGTCGTGTTTGAACACTGTAGGAAAGAGCACCAGCCTATGTGCGCATCCACGGTCGCAGCCACTAGAGAGGCTGGCGCTTTTTCCAAAAGTGTGCAAGCATGACCACCACTGCTGGTTTGAAGGGTGGTCGAAACCATGGAAATGAGCAATGCATAATGTGATGGAAAAATGAATCCAGACAGCAAAGGATTCCATATGGAGAATCACAATACATTAGTGAGTGGCTTGTGTTAACGTTCTTTACTTGATCAATGCCATCTGCTGAAGTGAGACCTCGCCTTTAATGGACATGGAAAGGTTCTTATTGTGGCGGCTTCTCCACGTGACCGTGTCCATGTGTGCCACTACCTGAGCCACAGCTGAGCACTTTCCACGTCAGCGACCCACCTCAGCCATTGATTGGCTGAGCACATATTCCGAGCCAATAGCTGAAGTCCAGGATGTGGAGGGACCGTGGGTCGGGGCGGGAAGATCGTGGGTCGTTATTGCACCCTGTAATTAAAACGATTCCCCAGAATCCCCTTCATGTTGTGGGTGACAGGAGATGTTCTGTGAGACCCCCCTAGTCTAATACGTCTTGTAAACAGGACCCTAATCGCTGGTGCTGCTACCCCTGCCCTGGCTGCCCCAGCACTTTCCTTAACGATTCCCTGAGGGATCGGGTGGAGAAAGTGTAAGGACCTCAGAGGCGGCTGTACATGAAGCCAGGAGCCCACGCCGTGAGGGGGTCAGTAGTCTTCTGCTAGGGCAGGGATCGGCAACCTTCAGCACTCCAGATGTTGTGAAACTACAACTCCCAGCATGCACATGTACTTGGCTGTTCTTGTTACTCCCACAGGAGTGATAGGAGGATTCTGGGAGTTGTAGTTTCAGAGCACCCGGAGGTTGCTGATCCCTGTGCTAGGGTATTAAAGAAAAAGCCCTGCACGCCTCACCGATGTGAACACAGTCCTATGTGGTGGAGTTGTCTCACCGGAGTAGGAGTGTGAAAGTTGTTAATACATGGAGTAATATAAAGTGGTGCCTGTGGCCAGGGAGCGCCTGTACATTAAAGGGGGTCGGCGCCGACCTACCGCTGGAACTTACATTCATCATGAGAACAAAGTGCGAATATGTGATCCTAATACCAGTGCACCGTGCCTGATAGAAGGCCTAAAGGAGCGCTCTAGCCCACACACCCAGGTCTCTCTGTTCTGTGGGGGGCCCCAGACTCCCACCCATCAGCAAACTGTAGGATATTGTGTCAATAGCAAGTTAGAGATTTTTTGTTGACACATGAATACTTCTTGTAGGAGCTTCATCTCAAATGTTCTCATTACTTCATCCTTGTGGCATCACAAGGGGACCTGGCGGACATCCCAGCCCTGCGGCCTGTCGCTGAAATTGCAGGTACCTATATATCAAGAGGTGGGATCTCCACCATCCTGCCCCCATCTGTATCTGTAGGTGGGATCTCCTCTGTCCTGTCCCCATCTGTGTCTGTAGGTGGGATCTATTCTGTCCTGTCACCATCTCTGTCTGTAGGTGGGATCTCCTCTGTCCTGTCACTATCTATAGGTGGGATCTCCTCTGTCCTGTCACTATCTATAGGTGGGATCTCCTCTGTCCTGTCACCATCTGTGTCTGTAGTTGGGATCTCCTCTGTCCTGTCCCCATCTGTGTCTGTAGGTGGGATCTATTCTGTCCTGTCACCATCTCTGTCTGTAGGTGGGATCTCCTCTGTCCTGCCCCCATCTGTATCTGTAGGTGGGATCTCCTCTGTCCTGTCACCATCTGTGTCTGTAGGTGGGATCTCCTCTGTCCTGTCACCATCTCTGTCTGTAGGTGGGATCTCCTCTGTCCTGTCACTATCTATAGGTGGGATCTCCTCTGTCCTGTCACCATCTCTGTCTGTAGGTGGGATCTATTCTGTCCTGTCACCATCTCTGTCTGTAGGTGGGATCTCCTCTGTCCTGCCCCCATCTGTATCTGTAGGTGGGATCTCCACCATCCTGCCTCCATCTGTGTCTGTAGGTGGGATCTCCTCTGTCCTGTCACCATCTGTGTCTGTAGGTGGGATCTATTCTGTCCTGTCACCATCTCTGTCTGTAGGTGGGATCTCCTCTGTCCTGTCACCATCTCTGTCTGTAGGTGGGATCTCCTCTGTCCTGTCCCCATCTGTGTCTGTAGGTGGGATCTATTCTGTCCTGTCCCCATCTGTGTCTGTAAGTGGGATCTCCTCTGCCTGTCCCCATCTGTGTCTGTAGGTGGGATCTCCTCTGTCCTGTCCCCATCTGTGTCTGTAAGTGGGATCTCCTCTGTCCTGTCCCCATCTGTATCTGTAGGTGGGATCTCCTCTGTCCTGTCCCCATCTGTGTCTGTAGGTGGGATCTCCTCTGTCATGTCCCCATCTCTGTCTGTAGGTGGGATCTCCTCTGTCCTGCCCCCATCTGTGTCTGTAGGTGGGATCTCCTCTGTCCTGTCACCATCTGTGTCTGTAGGTGGGATCTATTCTGTCCTGTCACCATCTCTGTCTGTAGGTGGGATCTCCTCTGTCCTGCCCCCATCTGTGTCTGTAGGTGGGATCTCCTCTGTCCTGTCCCCATCTGTGTCTGTAGGTGGGATCTCCTCTGTCCTGTCACCATCTCTGTCTGTAGGTGGGATCTCCTCTGTCCTGCCCCCATCTGTGTCTGTAGGTGGGATCTCCTCTGTCCTGTCCCCATCTGTGTCTGTAGGTGGGATCTCCTCTGTCCTGTCACCATCTCTGTCTGTAGGTGGGATCTCCTCTGTCCTGTCACCATCTCTGTCTGTAGGTGGGATCTATTCTGTCCTGTCACCATCTCTGTCTGTAGGTGGGATCTCCTCTGTCCTGTCCCTATCTGTGTCTGTAGGTGGGATCTCCTCTGTCCTGTCACCATCTCTGTCTGTAGGTGGGATCTCCTCTGTCCTGTCCCCATCTGTGTCTGTAGGTGGGATCTCCTCTGTCCTGTCACCATCTCTGTCTGTAGGTGGGATCTCCTCTGTCCTGTCACCATCTCTGTCTGTAGGTGGGATCTCCTCTGTCCTGTCCCCATCTGTGTCTGTAGGTGGGATCTCCTCTGTCCTGTCCCCATCTGTGTCTGTAGGTGGGATCTCCTTTGTCCTGTCCCCATCTCTGTCTGTAGGTGGGATCTCCTCTGTCCTGTCACCATCTCTGTCTGTAGGTGGGATCTCCTCTGTCCTGTCCCCATCTGTGTCTGTAAGTGGGATCTCCTCTGTCCTGTCACTATCTATAGGTGGGATCTGCTCTATCCTGTCCCCATATGTGTCTGTAGGTGGGATCTATTCTGTCCTGTCACCATCTCTGTCTGTAGGTGGGATCTCCTCTGTCCTGCCCCCATCTGTATCTGTAGGTGGGATCTCCTCTGTCCTGCCCCCATCTGTATCTGTAGGTGGGATCTCCTCTGTCCTGTCCCCATCTGTGTCTGTAGGTGGGATCTCCTCTGTCCTGTCCCAATCTGTGTAATCTGTGTCTGTAGTTGGGATCTTCTCTGTCCTGTCACCATCTGTGTCTGTAGGTGGGATCTCCTCTGTCCTGTCCCAATCTGTGTAATCTGTGTCTGTAGGTGGGATCTTCTCTGTCCTGTCCCAATCTGTGTAATCTGTGTCTGTAGGTGGGATCTCCTCTGTCCGGTCCCCATCTGTGTCTGTAGGTGGGATCTCCTCTGTCCTGTCCCCATCTGTATCTGTAGGTGGGATCTCCTCTGTCCTGTCACCATCTGTGTCTGTAGGTGGGATCTCCTCTGTCCTGTCACCATCTCTGTCTGTAGGTGGGATCTCCTCTGTCCCGTCCCCATCTGTGTCTGTAGGTGGGACCTCTTCCTTCCGGTCCCTATCTGTGTCTGTAGGTGGGATCTCCTCTGCCCTGCCCCCATCTGTGTCTGTAGGTGAGATCTCCTCTGTCCTGTCCCCATCTGTGTCTGTAGGTGGGATCTCCTCTGCCCTGCCCCCATCTGTGTCTGTAGGTGAGATCTCCTCTGTCCTGTCCCAATCTGTGTAATCTGTGTCTGTAGGTGGGATCTCCTCTGTCCGGTCCCCATCTGTGTCTGTAGGTGGGATCTCCTCTGTCCTGTCCCCATCTGTATCTGTAGGTGGGATCTCCTCTGTCCTGTCACCATCTGTGTCTGTAGGTGGGATCTCCTCTGTCCTGTCCCCATCTGTGTCTGTAGGTGGGATCTCCTCTGTCCCGTCCCCATCTGTGTCTGTAGGTGGGATCTCCTCTGTCCTGTCCCCATCTGTGTCTGTAGGTGGGATCTCCTCTGTCCTGTCCCAATCTGTGTAATCTGTGTCTGTAGTTGGGATCTCCTCTGTCCTGTCCCCATCTGTGTCTGTAGGTGGGATCTCCTCTGTCCTGTCCCAATCTGTGTAATCTGTGTCTGTAGTTGGGATCTTCTCTGTCCTGTCACCATCTGTGTCTGTAGGTGGGATCTCCTCTGTCCTGTCCCAATCTGTGTAATCTGTGTCTGTAGTTGGGATCTCCTCTGTCCTGTCACCATCTGTGTCTGTAGGTGGGATCTCCTCTGTCCTGTCCCCATCTGTGTCTGTAGGTGGGATCTCCTCTGTCCTGTCCCCATCTGTGTCTGTAGGTGGGATCTCCTCTGTCCTGTCCCCATCTGTGTCTGTAGGTGGGATCTCCTCTGTCCTGTCCCCATCTGTGTCTGTAGGTAGGATCTCCTCTGTCCTGTCCCCATCTGTGTCTGTAGGTGGGATCTCCTCTGTCATGTCCCCATCTGTGTCTGTAGGTGGGATCTCCTCTGTCCTGTCACCATCTGTGTCTGTAGGTGGGATATCCTCTGTCCTGTCACCATCTCTTGCACTTGTGGCCCGTTGCTAATGACGATCCCCAGCAAAAATGCATATGGTGGAGGATGCCCGCAGTGAACCACAAGTACCACAATAGACATCCTACACAAGATAGCAATTATGTGGATGTGATAATCAATATAATGATATAACAAAATAATAGCAGACAGGTGCACTCTGCGGTCTCACTAAACCCTCAAACTGATTTTCAAATTGAGAGATTAGCCAACATGTCCTACGGTGTAAGACATGTTTGAGCCCGAACACCGCGCCAAGGTTTCTCAAGTAGCTCGTGGACCCAACACTCTCCTACCTGAGCCGTATGGGCAATACCAGGAGCCAGTGGGCAAATTACAGGAGCATGAGGCCGACTCACAAACAACTCAGCCAGTGCATGCTCCTGTATTTTGCCCACTAGCTCCTGGTATTGCCCATACGGCTCAGGTAGGAGAGCGTTAGGTCCCGGGCTACTTGAGAAACCTTGGCGTGGTGCCCGGGCTTAGACATTTTCTACACCGTAGGACATGTTGACTAATCTTTCAATTTTAAAATCAGTTTGAGGGTTTAGTGTAGGGCTGCAGCTAACGATTATTTGAATAATCGATTAGTTGCCGATTAATTTCTACGATTAATCGGGAAAAACGACTAAATTACAAAACAGAGGTTTATATGATCTTACTTGAAAAAATATGTTCAAAGGCCATATTAAAACAAATTGTGGACGACACTATTATGGGGGATCTGTGGACGACACTATTATGGGGGATCTGTGGACGACACTATTATGGGGGATCTGTGGGCGACACTATTATGGGGGATCTGTGGGTGGCGCAGTTATGGAGAGGGGGATCTATGGGTGGCGCAGTTATGGAGAGGGGGATCTGTGGGTGGCGCAGTTATGGAGAGGGGGATCTGTGGGTGGCGCAGTTATGGAGAGGGGGATCTGTGGGTGGCGCAGTTATGGAGAGGGAGATCTGTGGGCGGCGCAGTTATGGAGAGGGGGATCTGTGGGCGGCGCAGTTATGGAGAGGGGGATCTGTGGACGGCGCTGTTATGGAGAGGGGGATCTGTGGGTGGCGCAGTTATGGAGAGGGGGATCTGTGGGTGGCGCAGTTATGGAGAGGGGAATCTGTGGGTGGCGCAGTTATGGAGAGGGGGATCTGTGGGCGGCGCAGTTATGGAGAGGGGGATCTGTGGGTGGCGTAGTTATGGAGAGGGGGATCTGTGGGCGGCGCAGTTATGGAGAGGGGGATCTGTGGGCGGCACAGTTATGGAGAGGGGGATCTGTGGGCAGCGCAGTTATGGAGAGGGAGATCTGTGGGCGGCGCTGTTATAGAGAGGGGGATATGTGCACTGTTATGGGCATAACAGTGCACAGATCCCTTTCCTCATAACAGTGCACAGATCCCCCTCCCCATAGCAGTGCCATACACAGACCCCCCCTCCCCATAGCAGTGCCATAGACAGATCCCCCCTCCCCATAGCAGTGCCATAGACAGATCCTCCCCATAACAGCCCCGGCCCCGATGCTTAGTCGAACTAATCGCTGCATCTTTATTTTACCTTTTACAATGACGCTCCAGTAGCAGGCAGAGCGGACGGCGGCGCAACGTCACTCACTCACGTGACGCACCTGCTCCGCCCACTTCATGAATGAAGGAGGCGGAGCAGGCGTGTCACATGAGCAAGTGACGTTACGCCGCCGTCCGCTCTGCCTGGCTGTTACAGGAGCGTCATTGTAAAAAGGTAAAATAAAGATGCAGCGACCGCCCGCATGGCAACGAATCGGCGATTATTCGATAACTGGATTCGTCGACAACGAATCCAGTTATCGATTATAATCGATTACATCGATTAATCGTTGCAGCCCTAGTTTAGTGAGACCGCAGAGTGCACCTGTCTTTGCTATTATTTTGTTATACTGTCACCATCTGTGTCTGTAGGTGGGATCTCCTCTGTCCTGTCCCCATCTGTTTCTGTAGGTGGGATCTCCTCTGTCCTGTCCCCATCTGTGTCTGTAGGTGGGATCTCCTCTGTCCTGTCCCCATCTGTTTCTGTAGGTGGGATCTCCTCTGTCCTGTCCCCATCTGTGTCTGTAGGTGGGATCTCCTCTGTCCTGTCCCCATCTGTTTCTGTAGGTGGGATCTCCTCTGTCCTGTCCCCATCTGTGTCTGTAGGTGGGATCTCCTCTGTCCTGCCCCATCTGTTTCTGTAGGTGGGCTCTCCTGTGTCCTGTCCCCATCTGTGTCTGTAGGTGGGCTGTCCTGTGTCCTGTCCCCATCTGTGTCTGTAGGTGGGATCTCTTCTGACCTGACCCCATCTGTGTCTGTAGGTGGGATCTCTCCTGTGTCCTGTCCCCATCTGTGTCTGTAGGTGGGCTGTCCTGTGTCCTGTCCCCATCTGTGTCTGTAGGTGGGATCTCTTCTGACCTGACCCCATCTGTGTCTGTAGGTGGGATCTCTTCTGACCTGACCCCATCTGTGTCTGTAGTTGGGATCTCCTCTGTCCTGTCCCCATCTGTTTCTGTAGGTAGGATCTCTTCTGTCCTGACCCCATCTCTGTCTGTAGGTGGGATCTCCTCTGTCCTGTCACCATATGTTTGTATAGGTGGGATCTCCACCATCCTGCCCCATCTGTTTCTGTAGGTGGGATCTCCTGTGTCCTGTCCCCATCTGTGTCTGTAGGTGGGCTCTCCTGTGTCCTGTCCCCATCTGTGTCTGTAGGTGGGATCTCCTGTGTCCTGTCCCCATCTGTGTTTGTAGGTGGGCTCTCCTGTGTCCTGTCCCCATCTGTGTCTGTAGGTGGGATCTCTTCTGACCTGACCCCATCTGTGTCTGTAGTTGGGATCTCCTCTGTCCTGTCTCCATCTGTGTCTGTAGTTGGGATCTCCACCATCCCGCCCCATCTGTTTCTGTAGGTGGGATCTCCTCTGTCCTGTCCACATCTGTGTCTGTAGGTGGGATCTCCTCTGTCCTGTCCACATCTGTGTCTGTAGGTGGGATCTCCTCTGTCCTAACCCCATCTGTGTCTGTAGGTGGGATCTCCTCTGTCCTGTCCACATCTGTTTCTGTAGGTGGGATCTCCTCTGTCCTGTCCCCATCTATGTCTGTAGGTGAGATCTCCTCTGTCCTGTCCACATCTGTGTCTGTAGGTAGGATCTCCTCTGTCCTGTCCACATCTGTGTCTGTAGGTGGGATCTCCTCTGTCCTGTCCACATCTGTGTCTGTAGGTGGGATCTCCTCTGTCCTGACCCCATCTGTGTCTGTAGGTGGGATCTCCTCTGTCCTGTCCACATCTGTGTCTGTAGTTGGGATCTCCTCTGTCCTAACCCCATCTGTGTCTGTAGGTGGGATCTCCTCTGTCCTGTCCACATCTGTGTCTGTAGGTGGGATCTCCTCTGTCCTGTCCACATCTGTGTCTGTAGGTGGGATCTCCTCTGTCCTGACCCCATCTGTGTCTGTAGGTGGGATCTCCTCTGTCCTGTCCACATCTGTGTCTGTAGGTGGGATCTCCTCTGTCCTGTCCACATCTGTGTCTGTAGGTGGGATCTCCTCTGTCCTGTCCACATCTGTGTCTGTAGGTGGGATCTCCTCTGTCCTGTCCACATCTGTGTCTGTAGGTGGGATCTCCTCTGTCCTGTCACCATATGTGTGTATAGGTGGGATCTCTTCTGTCCTGTCTCTTATCCTTGCTTTGGGAGGTTCCTTTGTCCTGTCTCTATCTCTGCGTTTGGGGGTCCTTTGTCCTGTCCATCTGTCTTTTTAGGAGGGTTCTGTCTCCTGTCACCATCTCTGTCTTTGGTGGGTCCTCTTTGTACATTTATTTTTGCTATATTTGTAGATCTCATCCATCAATATGTCTTAATTCTGCTCCACAGACTTCACTGTGTTGCCCCCTCCAGCTTCTCGTGGGGCTGTCCTTGCTCGCCTCCTGTCCCCAGCCATCCGTGGTTTACGTCGATTTGGTCATCGCTCCTGTTTAGTTTCTCCTCAGTCTGTTCTTTCTACTGGAGGTTTTGGTGAAGGAAATGGCAAACACCAGAGATTAAGAGATCTCCATCTGTTACTACAGGAACAAGACACCTGGAGCAGAGAGGTGACCACAAGTCAATGGGGTAATTACTATGTACCACAGGCTGGTGGAGGAATTAGTGGTGATGGTGGGGTCATTAGTGATGAGTCCTCTCTATAGGACTGCTGGGGATAGCTGAGCACAGAACACATCTATTTCCTGTAGTCCTCTCTATAGGACTGCTGGAGATAGCGGAGCACAGAACACATCTATTTCCTGTAGTCCTCTCTATAGGACTGCTGGAGATAGCCGAGCACAGAACACGTCTATTTCCTGTAGTACTCTCTATAGGACTGCTGGAGATAGCGGAGCACAGAACACATCTATTTCCTGTAGTCCTCTCTATAGGACTGCTGGGGATAGCCGAGCACAGAACACATCTATTTCCTGTAGTCCTCTCTATAGGACTGCTGGGGATAGCTGAGCACAGAACACGTCTATTTCCTGTAGTCCTCTCTATAGGACTGCCGGAGATAGCTGAGCACAGAACACATCTATTTCCTGTAGTCCTCTCTATAGGACTGCTGGAGATAGCCGAGCACAGAACACGTCTATTTCCTGTAGTCCTCTCTATAGGACTGCCGGAGATAGCTGAGCACAGAACACGTCTATTTCCTGTAGTCCTCTCTATAGGACTGCTGGAGATAGCTGAGCACAGAACACGTCTATTTCCTGTAGTCCTCTCTATAGGACTGCTGGAGATAGCTGAGCACAGAACACATCTATTTCCTGTAGTCCTCTCTATAGGACTGCTGGAGATAGCTGAGCACAGAACACATCTATTTCCTGTAGTCCTCTCTATAGGACTGCCGGAGATAGCCGAGCACAGAACACGTCTATTTCCTGTAGTCCTCTCTATAGGACTGCTGGAGATGGCGGAGCACAGAACACATCTATTTCCTGTAGTCCTCTCTATAGGACTGCCGGGGATAGCTGAGCACAGAACACGTCTATTTCCTGTAGTCCTCTCTATAGGACTGCTGGAGATAGCTGAGCACAGAACACATCTATTTCCTGTAGTCCTCTCTATAGGACTGCTGGAGATAGCCGAGCACAGAACACATCTATTTCCTGTAGTCCTCTCTATAGGACTGCTGGAGATAGCTGAGCACAGAACACATCTATTTCCTGTAGTCCTCTCTATAGGACTGCCGGAGATAGCCGAGCACAGAACACGTCTATTTCCTGTAGTCCTCTCTATAGGACTGCTGGAGATGGCGGAGCACAGAACACATCTATTTCCTGTAGTCCTCTCTATAGGACTGCCGGGGATAGCTGAGCACAGAACACGTCTATTTCCTGTAGTCCTCTCTATAGGACTGCTGGAGATAGCTGAGCACAGAACACATCTATTTCCTGTAGTCCTCTCTATAGGACTGCTGGAGATAGCCGAGCACAGAACACATCTATTTCCTGTAGTCCTCTCTATAGGACTGCCGGGGATAGCTGAGCACAGAACACGTCTATTTCCTGTAGTCCTCTCTATAGGACTGCTGGGGATAGCCGAGCACAGAACACGTCTATTTCCTGTAGTCCTCTCTATAGGACTGCCGGGGATAGCTGAGCACAGAACACGTCTATTTCCTGTAGTCCTCTCTATAGGACTGCTGGAGATAGCTGAGCACAGAACACGTCTATTTCCTGTAGTCCTCTCTATAGGACTGCTGGAGATAGCCGAGCACAGAACACGTCTATTTGCTGTAGTCCTCTCTATAGGACTGCTGGGGATAGCTGAGCACAGAACACGTCTATTTGCTGTAGTCCTCTCTATAGGACTGCTGGGGATAGCTGAGCACAGAACACATCTATTTCCTGTAGTCCTCTCTATAGGACTGCTGGGGATAGCTGAGCACAGAACACATCTATTTCCTGTAGTCCTCTCTATAGGACTGCTGGAGATAGCTGAGCACAGAACACGTCTATTTCCTGTAGTCCTCTCTATAGGACTGCTGGAGATAGCTGAGCACAGAACACATCTATTTCCTGTAGTCCTCTCTATAGGACTGCTGGAGATAGCGGAGCACAGAACACGTCTATTTCCTGTAGTCCTCTCTATAGGACTGCTGGAGATAGCCGAGCACAGAACACATCTATTTCCTGTAGTCCTCTCTATAGGACTGCTGGAGATAGCTGAGCATAGAACACATCTATTTCCTGTAGTCCTCTCTATAGGACTGCCGGAGATGGCTGAGCACAGAACACGTCTATTTCCTGTAGTCTTCTCTATAGGACTGCTGGGGATGGCTGAGCACAGAACACGTCTATTTCCTGTAGTCCTCTCTATAGGACTGCTGGAGATAGCTGAGCACAGAACACATCTATTTCCTGTAGTCCTCTCTATAGGACTGCTGGAGATAGCCGAGCACAGAACACGTCTATTTCCTGTAGTCCTCTCTATAGGACTGCCGGAGATAGCTGAGCACAGAACACGTCTATTTCCTGTAGTCCTCTCTATAGGACTGCTGGAGATAGCGGAGCACAGAACACGTCTATTTCCTGTAGTCCTCTCTATAGGACTGCCGGAGATAGCGGAGCACAGAACACGTCTATTTCCTGTAGTCCTCTCTATAGGACTGCCGGAGATAGCCGAGCACAGAACACATCTATTTCCTGTAGTCCTCTCTATAGGACTGCCGGAGATAGCCGAGCACAGAACACATCTATTTCCTGTAGTCCTCTCTATAGGACTGCCGGAGATAGCTGAGCACAGAACACGTCTATTTCCTGTAGTCCTCTCTATAGGACTGCTGGAGATAGCGGAGCACAGAACACGTCTATTTCCTGTAGTCCTCTCTATAGGACTGCTGGAGATAGCGGAGCACAGAACACGTCTATTTCCTGTAGTCCTCTCTATAGGACTGCTGGGGATAGCTGAGCACAGAACACGTCTATTTCCTGTAGTCCTCTCTATAGGACTGCTGGAGATAGCTGAGCACAGAACACGTCTATTTCCTGTAGTCCTCTCTATAGGACTGCCGGAGATAGCTGAGCACAGAACACGTCTATTTCCTGTAGTCCTCTCTATAGGACTGCTGGGGATAGCCGAGCACAGAACACATCTATTTCCTGTAGTCCTCTCTATAGGACTGCTGGAGATAGCTGAGCACAGAACACGTCTATTTCCTGTAGTCCTCTCTATAGGACTGCTGGAGATAGCTGAGCACAGAACACGTCTATTTCCTGTAGTCCTCTCTATAGGACTGCTGGAGATAGCCGAGCACAGAACACGTCTATTTCCTGTAGTCCTCTCTATAGGACTGCTAGAGATAGCTGAGCACAGAACACGTCTATTTCCTGTAGTCCTCTCTATAGGACTGCTGGAGATAGCGGAGCACAGAACACATCTATTTCCTGTAGTCCTCTCTATAGGACTGCTGGAGATAGCTGAGCACAGAACACGTCTATTACCTGTAGTCCTCTCTATAGGACTGCTGGAGATAGCTGAGCACAGAACACGTCTATTTCCTGTAGTACTCTCTATAGGACTGCCGGAGATAGCTGAGCACAGAACACGTCTATTTCCTGTAGTCCTCTCTATAGGACTGCTGGGGATAGCTGAGCACAGAACACATCTATTTCCTGTAGTCCTCTCTATAGGACTGCCGGAGATGGCTGAGCACAGAACACGTCTATTTCCTGTAGTCCTCTCTATAGGACTGCTGGAGATAGCCGAGCACAGAACACGTCTATTTCCTGTAGTCCTCTCTATAGGACTGCTGGAGATAGCTGAGCACAGAACACGTCTATTTCCTGTAGTCCTCTCTATAGGACTGCTGGAGATAGCCGAGCACAGAACACATCTATTTCCTGTAGTCCTCTCTATAGGACTGCCGGAGATGGCTGAGCACAGAACACGTCTATTTCCTGTAGTCCTCTCTATAGGACTGCTGGAGATAGCCGAGCACAGAACACATCTATTTCCTGTAGTCCTCTCTATAGGACTGCCGGAGATAGCTGAGCACAGAACACGTCTATTTCCTGTAGTCCTCTCAATAGGACTGCTGGAGATAGCCGAGCACAGAACACGTCTATTTCCTGTAGTCCTCTCTATAGGACTTGCTGCATCTCTGTTTTGTACGAGTGAAACTATTGAAGGGATTCTTGTCTGATATGGTGCTTTTTTGGTTCAGATGGACGCCTCCTGCACTCACTCACTCCCCTGACGAGCGGTGGCCTTTTGGTTCTTGGTGGTCGATTTTCTCCCTATCGTCCAGCTGCTGAAGCTCAGATGCTCACGTATGACAATGTGACCGGTCAAGTGACCATCACTCTAAGAAATCTACATCTGGAGCTCAGGCGATGGAGGCACACTGCAACTGAGGTTTCTCTCTACGGTAAAGAACCATCAAGTAGCTTAATCATTTTCTTTTTTGTCAGGTCAGAAGTGATGGGCAACAAAATGGGTACATAAAACTGCAGGAAGTTCCCCTTCTTAGGAAAAATCTGAACCTCCCCTTTAAACACGTCACCTGGTGCCTTCCCTGTTAATGCCAGGCTTCTGTTGACTTCCCTGTAAATTCTGGGCCCCTGGCGCCTTCCCTGTTAATGCCGAGCTCCTGGCACCTTCCTCGTAAATGCTGGGCATCTGGCACCTTCCCTATAAATGCCGTGCTCCTGGCGCCTTCCCTGTAAATGCCGGACTTCTAGCACCTTCCCTGTAAATGCCGGACTTCTGGCACCTTCCTTGTAAATGCCGGGCTCCTGGCACTTTCCCTGTAAATCCTGGACTTCTGGCACCTTCCTTGTAAATGCCGGGCTCCTGGCGCCTTCCCTGTTAATGCCGGGCTTCTGGCAACTTTCCTGTAAATGCCGGACTTCTGGCACCTTCCTTGTAAATGCCGGACTTCTGGCACCTTCCTTGTAAATGCCGGGCTCCTGGCACTTTCCCTGTAAATCCTGGACTTCTGGCACCTTCCTTGTAAATGCCGGGCTCCTGGCGCCTTCCCTGTTAATGCCGGGCTTCTGGCAACTTTCCTGTAAATGCCGGGCTTCTGGCACCTTCCTTGTAAATGCCGGGCTTCTGGCACCTTCCTTGTAAATGCCGGGCTTCTGGCACCTTCCTTGTAAATGCCGGGCTTCTGGCACCTTCCTTGTAAATGCCGGGCTTCTGGCACCTTTTTTGTAAATGCCGGGCTTCTGGGGCCTTCCTTGTAAATGCCGGGTTTCTGGCAACTTTCCTGTAAATGCCGGGCTTCTGGGGCCTTCCTTGTAAATGCCGGGTTTCTGGGGCCTTCCTTGTAAATGCCGGGCTTCTGGGGCCTTCCCTGTAAATGCCGGGTTCCTGACACCTTATCTGTATACACTAGGCACTTGATATCTTTCCTTTATACACCGGGCTCCTGACACCTTTCCTGTATACACTGGGTGTCACAATCCCTCCCATGTCAGAGGTTAGAAGATTAAGAGACTGGCTGCATGTGAGGTCATCTGACAGCCTATCTGTTTTCACTTCTTGCAGTGTTGTTGTTGGTAATGACCACACCTCTTGTCTCAGGTGCAGCTTGTGGTCATTGCTGCTCCTCTATGTAGTCTGGACTCGCACTTCTTATCATGCGGTTGATATTATCTGCGTGGAGTTGGAAGAGCTGGTGTGTTGTCCTCATCTGAGTTCCTGCTCATCCATTTTCTATTGAAGATAAGTGTACTTCCCTTTGTATTGTGTTGTTCCCATTTGCTCGTTGTTTACTAGGCCTCAGGGAGACGCTGGTTCGTTCATCTGGGAAGGAACCAGTGGTCTCAGACCTTGTCACTACTCCTAGGGCTATTCAGGTTTACTACCTTCAGGGTCTATTCATACTGACAGGAATCAGGGCTAGGTTTAGGGTTTCTTTAGGTGGTCACCATTTCCCTTTCCCTAGCTGTGAGGCCTAGTTCCTGCTCATTTTTATCCTGTGTTCCTCCCCTCCCCCTACACTGTGACATTATCAACCGCCACTTAGGTCAGTGCAGTGATGGATACTATTTCTTCACTGGTTGGACAACTGCAGGGGCTGTCTTTGGCGGTAGTTGACCTTCGCACGACCGTCTCACAGATCCAGAGACCACAGGCGACTGGTTCCGGCAGCGGGAATCAGGCCCACCCTGAATCTAAGTTCGCTCTCCCGGATAGATTAATTTTTCAGAGCCCTAGGTCTTATCTACGATGACCGAGATCGGATCTCCCTGGCCAAGACTAAGTTGCATGGCTTACGTTATGGAGAGCGTTCTGCGGAGATCTATTGCTCTAAATTTAGGATATGGGCTACGGATACGGAGTGAAATGATCCGGCTCTCCGTAATCAATTCTGTCAAGGGTTATCCGAGAGCCTGAAGGACGCGTTGGCGTTTCACGAATATCCGGAGTCATTGGAAGCGGCCATGTCTCTTGCTGTACGAATTGATAAGACGCCTGAGGGAGAAATCTAAGGTTCCTCACTCTCAGCACGTACTCCTCACTCTCAGCACGTACTATCATATAAGCTGGCGATCTCCTCCGACACTTTGGGTAGAGAGACACTTGAGTTTATGTCTGGTGATGAACCAATGCAGCTGGGAGGAGCTACCTCTGGACCTGTGTCACGGCTGAGGATGGGGGAAATCCTCAGCCGTGCGATGATGTAAGATGTCCGGTCGCTACTAGGCCAGGACCACAGAATTAGGGAGCAGGTCACCTCCTAATGCGTCCCTAACGCTGACCCTGTCTCCTGTCTGCATGAGCCGACCTTGATGGTAGGAGGGCTCATACGCTGGAACCTTATAGTCCCTACAAGCCCTCAAGTCGGCCCTGAACTAGAGACAGAGTAAGACAACCCACTCCTCCTAGACACGGAGGAGCAGGAGTCTCACTGGCCAAGCAGCATGAAGAAAGGGGACATAAACAGGTCTATGGATAAGACAGGTGAACCCACACAGTTCCACACCTACCTGTCTCAGCCTAGCTGACTGGATCCCTGTGCTGGCATGCTGAAGATCACCACGCATCCACACACAGGGACCCAGATCCATAGCTGCACTAAAACACAAGGAAAGATGGGACATCAACAACACATCAAAGGAAATAAACTTATGACCGGAAGGGTGGCCCTTACAAGAAGGACGGTTACAGGGTAACAGGCGGACGACTCCAGCAGCATGCCTGGAGTACCCCACCAGAGAACTGAACTGGATTGAGACTTTATAGCCCAGGTAACCACACCCACCAGTCAGACACACCCAGTGACTCACACACACACTGGGAAGGGAGTTAACCCTTCCAACACCACAGGAAGGGGAAACACACCTTAAAGGGGAAGTGCACACAAAACATGAAACACAGTGCACACCACACACACACCTAACATAATAGCAGTCAGATGAGACCGCATGCCAAGGCAGCCAGCTGCCTAGGCTACGCTCAGGCTGCTCAGCTGCCAAATACAAAACTAGTTGCCTGCGGCAACCACAAGTGAGGCCACACACCAGCGGCCCTCACCCGTGGCTGAACGCCCATACAAAACCGCAGGCAACCGCATGCGGTCAAGGAGTCATGGGCATGGCCGTGACAACCTGGTGATAAGAACTTTAGGCTTAAGAAGAGACTCTGCTTTTTCTGTGGAAAAATGGGACATTTTGTTCATGTATGTCCTCATGTTCAGCCTTCCAGGTGGACATTTTGTTAATGTATGTCCTTATGTTCAGCCTCAAGGTGAAAAAGTAAAAAGATGTTTAGTCCTCATCTCACTCTTGGTGGTGTGGTTGAGGAATCTGAGAATTTACTTTTGTCATTTGCCGGTAGTACCCGATTTCTCCTGTCTGCCGAAGTGGCGCTAGATTCCAAAACTGTGGGAATTGAAGTGTTTACTGACAGTGGGGCAGGGGTTAACCTAGTTGATGGTCAGTTCGTCCGTATGCATTAGAGTTGACAACAAGTGCATTAGACAAAGATAATTTTTTGTTTGCAATTGATTCCGCTCCACTCACACAGACATGTTTGTCACAAATGGTGCAGGACGTCCGTTTAAAGTGGGTGATTTTTATCAAGAATCCATTTCATGTTTTGTGCTGGAGGGTCTGCCTGCTCCCTTGGTACTATTAGGTTTACCATGGTTAAGCAAACATAATCCTACCATCGATTGTCAAGTGAGACAGATTCTTGATTGTGATTATTGCATCGACAACTGTCTTAGCACTTCGCTTTCTGTTGTAACCACTAAAATTGTACCTTCGTTTATTTCAGATTTTTCTGATGTATTCTCTGAAAGTGGAGACCAGGAGTTACCTCCACATGGGGAGTATGATTGTCCCGTCAACCTTGTTCCCGGAGCTAGGCTGCCCAAGTCTCAGTTGTTTAATCTTTCTGAACCCAAAAGAGCAGCCATGCGAGAATATATCACCGAGAGTTTGGCTAAAGGTCATATTAGACCATGCAAATCCCCAGTGGCCGCAGGGTTCTTCTTTGGTAAGAAAAAGGACGGAACTCTTAGGCCATGTTTGGACTTCCGTGATCTTAATCGCATTACTGTCCGTGATCCTTATCCCCCTTCCTTTGATCCCAGATTTGTTCAATCAGATTGTCGGTGCCAAGGTGTTCTCTAAATTGGATTTGTGGGGGGGCATATAATCTGGTAAGGATCAAGGAGGGGGACGAAGGGAAGACGGCCTTTAATACCCCTGAAGTGACATTTTGAGAATCTGGTCATGCCTTTTGGGTTAACCAATGCTCCTGCGGTTTTTGAACATTTTATCAATTACATTGTTCATCATCTGGTGGGGAGTTTTATTGTGGTGTATCTGGATGATATTCTAATTTAATCTCCTGACATGGAGACACATCAGGATCACGTGAGACAAGTGTTACAGATCCTGAGAGAGAATAAACTGTATGGAGAAGTGTGTATTTGCAATTCCGGAAGTGCAATTTCTGGGTTACCTACTCTCATCTTTGGGTTTTCATATGGATCCTGAAAAGGTCCATGCTGCGTTGGACTGGGATTGACCTGGAAATCTGAAAGCGCTTATGCGATTTTTGGAGTTCACCAACTACTACCATAAATTTATTTTGAACTACGCAACTGTTGTTAAACCTTTAACGGACATGACTAGGAAAGGTTTGGATGTCTGTCTGGTCTGATGCGGCATTACAAGCCTTTTCAGCTGTGAAGAAATGTTTTGCTTCTGCTCCTATACTGTGCAACCGGATGTATCACAGCCATTCATTGTGGAAGTTGACGCATCCGAGGTAGGGGTAAGAGCAGTCTTGTCGCAGGGTCCTTCACCTAGTAAATTACTCCCATGTGCTTTCTTCTCTAAGAAACTCTCAACTGCTGAAAGAAATCATGACGTAGATAATAGAGAGTTGCTGGCCATTAGGTTGGCTTTTGAGGAACGGCGTCATTGGTTGGAAGGAGTGATTCATCCGATTACGGTGATTACCGATCACAAAAATGTGGCTTACCTGGAGTCAGCTAAGCATCTGAACCCAAGGCAGGCCAGATGGTCGTTGTTTTTTACCAGATTTAATTTCTTTGTCACCTGTCGCCCTGGGGTTAAGAACGTCAAGGTGGATGCTTTGTCGTGTAGATTTCCTGGGGGGACATTTGGAAGATCCTGGTCTGATATTGGCTGAAGGGGTGGTAATATCTGCCCTTTATCCCGACCTTGAGGCAGAGGTGTTCGAGGCCCAGGGAGATGCACCGGATTCTTGTCCTCCGGGGAAGTTGTTTGTTCCTTCTGAATTAATTCACAAGGTGTTCGAGGAACATCACTGTACGGTTCTCACACGATCCACGGTCGATCTTATTTCCCGGAGATTCTGGTGGCCCGGGTTGCATAAGAGTGTCTACTTGTAGTACTTGTGCACGTGCTAAGGTGATACGTACTCGGCCTTCAGATCTCTACTTCCCTTGTCTATCCTGTCCCGACCTTGGACTCATTTATCTATGGACTGCCGAATTCCTCAGGAAAAACTGTGATTCTGGTTGTTGCTGATCGTTTCAGCAAGATGTCGCTATTTATAGCATTGTCAGGTCAGCCTAATGCTAAAACTCTTGCACAAGTGTTTGTCGGTAACATCGTGAAAGTACATGGCATTCCCTCTGATGTGGTGTTTGATAGAGGCACTCAGTTTGTTTCCATGCGGTTGATATTATCTTTGTGGAGTTGGAAGAGCTGGTGTGTGGTCCTCATCTGAGTTCCTGCTCATCTATTTTCTATTGAAGATAAGTGCACTTCTCTTTGTATTGTGTTGTTCCCATTTGCTCGTAGTTTACTAGGCCTCCGGGAGATGCTGGTTCGTTTATATGGGAAGGAACCAGTGGTCTCAGACCCAGTCACTACTCCTAGGGCTATTCAGGTTTACTAGGGCCTAGGTTTCCGGTGTATGAATATTCCTACCCTTAGGATCTTTTCATACTGACAGGAGTCAGGGCTAGGTTTAGGGTTTCCTTAGGTGGTCACCATTTCTCTGTCTCTAGCCTTGAGGCCTAGTTTCTGGTCAGTTTCATCCTGTTGTCATTCTGGTGTTCCTCCCCTCCCCTTACACTGTGACACCGGGCTGCTGACACCTTTCCTGTATACAACAGGCTTCTGGCGCATTCCCTGTAAATGCCGGGTGCCTGATGCCTAGTGCCTTCCCTGTAAATGCCGGGCTTCTGGTGCCTTCCCTGTAAATGCCGGGTTTCTGGCACCTTCCCTGTAAAGACAGGGCTTCTGTCGCATTCCCAGTAAACACCAGGCTTCTGGCACCTTCCCTGTAAAGACAGGGCTTCTGTCGCATTCCCAGTAAACACCAGGCTTCTGGCACCTTCCCTTTAAATGTCGGGTACCTGATGCCTAGTGCCTTCCCTGTAAATGCCGGGCTTCTGGCGCCTTCCCTGTAAATGCCGGGCTTCTGGCACCTTCCCTGTAAAGACAGGGATTCTGTCGCATTCCCAGTAAACACCAGGCTTCTGGCGCCTTCCCTGTAAATGCCGGGCTTCTGGCGCCTTCCCTGTAAATGCCGGGCTTCTAGTGCCTTCACTGTAAATGCCGGGCTTCTGGTGCCTTCCCTGTAAATGCTGGGCTTCTGGTACCTTCCCTATAAATGCCGGGCTCCTGGCGCCGTCCCCGTATACACCAGGTTCTTATATACTCTGGGCTCCTAATGCCTTTTCTGTATACACCGGTCTCCTGACGCCTTTCCTGTATACACTAATCTCCTGACGCCTTTACTGTATACACCGGGCTCCTGACGCCTTTCCTGTATACGCCGGGCTCCTGACGCCTTTACTGTATACACCAGGCTCCTGACACCTTTACTGTATACACCGAGCTCCTGACACCTTTACTGTATACACCGGGCTCCTGACACCTTTCTGTATACACCGGGCTCCTGACGCCTTTCTGTATACACCGGGCTCCTGACACCTTTACTGTATACACCGGGCTCCTGACACCTTTACTGTATACACCGGGCTCCTGACACCTTTACTGTATACACCGGGCTCCTGACACCTTTCTGTATACACCGGGCTCCTGACGCCTTTCTGTATACACCGGGCTCCTGACGCCTTTCTGTATACACCGGGCTCCTGACACCTTTACTGTATACACCAGGCTCCTGACGCCTTTACTGTATACACCAGGCTCCTGACACCTTTACTGTATACACCGGGCTCCTGACACCTTTACTGTATACACCAGGTTCCTGACAACTTTACTGTATACACCGGGCTCCTGACGCCTTTCTGTATACACCGGTCTCCTGACACCTTGTCACGGAAGGTGTACAGAAAACTAGAAGACACAAAATGAAGATCCGACTGACTGGATCCAAAACTAAGGAACAAAAGGGAGAGCCCTGCATCAGACCTGGCTCTCTCCCTAACTGCTCAGCCTATGCGAAAATCCCAATGGTAGATGATCGCATATCCTCGTACCTCGACTGTATAACACCTGAACACCCTATAATAGTGAGGGGACACGACCACCGGCTCCCTACACTTGATACGGAGGGAGTCAGGGTCACCTGGGATCCAGCAAACAGGAAAACACAAATGAACGAACAAAACTTATCTGTAGAAGACTCAGTAGTAGGATCAGCATGTGCACACTCCAGGAAGTAATATAAACCGCAAAGTGATGCAGTATGGGGAGGGATTTAAAGGGATGCAATCAGTGCAACTACATGACAGCTGAGAGAGGCTAATGAGATGAGAAAATGAAAGCAAAACGAACCTCAAGGAGGAGGTTCTGAAGGACGTCTGTCAGAGCTTCTCAGATGTCTGGTGGTGACAGTACCCCTCTTTCTACGAGTGGACTCCGGACACTCAGAGCCCACCTTCTCCGGATGGGACCTATGGAAAGCCCTGATGAGACGAGTGGCCTTAATGTCCGTCGCTGGGACCCACATCCTCTCCTCAGGACCATAACCTTCCCAATGAACGAGGTACTGGAGAGAACCGCGGACAACACGAGAATCCACAATCCTAGAGACCTGAAATTCAAGATTACCATCAACCACAATCGGAGGAGGAGGCAAAGACGAGGGTACAATGGGTTGGACATAAGGTTTTAATAAGGACTTATGAAAAACATTATGGATCTTCCAAGTCTGAGGAAGATCAAGACGGTAGGCAACAGGATTGATGACAGACAAGATTTTGTAAGGCCCAATAAACTTAGGACCCAACTTCCAGGAGGGAACCTTCAATTTGATATTCTTAGTAGACAACCACACCAGATCACCAACATTCAGGTCCGGACCAGGCACACGTCTCTTATCCACCACACGCTTATATCTCTCACTCATGCTCTTTAGATTATCCTGAATCTTTTGCCAAATAGATGACAAAGACGAGGAGAATCTGTCCTCATCAGGTAAACCAGAAGACTCCTCTCCAGAGAATGTCCCAAACTGCGGATGAAACCCATATGCACCAAAAAATGGTGACTTATCAGAGGGCTCCTGACGACGGTTATTTAAAGCAAACTCAGCAAGGGACAAAAAAGAACACCAATCCTCCTGATTCTCCGCCACAAAACAGCGCAGATGTGTCTCCAGATTCTGATTGACGCGCTCTGTCTGACCATTCGACTGCGGGTGGAAAGCAGAAGAGAATGACAACCGAACCCCCAAGCGAGAACAGAAAGCCTTCCAGAATCTGGAAACAAACTGCGTGCCCCTATCAGAGACTGTGTCTGAAGGAATACCGTGCAATTTGACAATGTGATCAATAAATGCCTGCGCCAGCGTCTTAGCATTGGGCAAGCCAGGAAAAGGAATGAAATGCACCATTTTGCTAAAACGGTCCACCACCACCAGAATCACAGTCTTCCCCGAGGAACGAGGCAGGTCCGTAACGAAGTCCATGGACAGATGTGTCCAAGGACGGGAAGGAATGGGTAACGGAAGGAGAGGACCTGATGGCCGTAAATGAGGGACTTTGGCACGAGCGCAGGTCTCGCAGGCTGCCACAAAACCCTCAACCGACTTACGAAGCGCCGGCCACCAGAATCTCCGAGCGATGAGATCCACTGTGGCTCTTGCCCCCGGGTGCCCAGCAAGGACAGTTTCGTGGTGTTCCTTAAAAATCTCGTGTCTTAAAGCGAGAGGCACAAACAACCTCCCAGGAGGACAAAGATCAGGAGCCTCTGACTGGGCTACCTGAACCTCTGCCTCCAATTCAGGATAAAGAGCAGAGACCACCACACCTTCAGCCAAAATGGGACCCGGGTCTTCAAAATTCCCACCTCCCGGAAAACAACGTGACAGGGCATCCGCCTTCACATTCTTAACCCCAGGGCGGAACGTGACAACAAAATTAAACCTTGAAAAGAACAAAGACCATCTGGCCTGTCTCGGGTTCAGACGCTTGGCTGACTCCAAGTAGGCCAGATTCTTATGGTCAGTAAACACGGTAATAGGGTGTCTGGCTCCCTCTAGCCAATGGCGCCATACCTCAAAAGCCAACTTGATGGCCAACAACTCCCTATCTCCCACATCGTAATTTCTCTCTGCGGAGGAGAGTTTCTTCGAGAAAAGGGCACACGGTCGCCATTTGGCAGGAGAGGGACCCTGAGACAAGACCGCACCCACACCCACCTCAGAAGCATCAACCTCAACTATGAAGGGTAGAGAAATATCAGGTTGTACCAAGATGGGAGCGGAAGCAAAACTCTCCTTGATATTAGAAAAGGCCTTACGCGCCTCTACCGACCAGGAGGAAAAATCTACCCCCTTTCTAGTCATATCAGTGAGTGGTTTGACAACAGAGGAATAATTCAAAATAAACTTCCTGTAATAATTGGCAAATCCCAAAAAACGCATCAGCGCCTTCTGATTCTCAGGAAGCTCCCACTCAAGCACAGAGCGGACCTTCTCGGGGTCCATGCGAAAACCAGAAGCGGAGAGAAGAAACCCCAGAAATTGAATTTCTGGAACCGCAAACACACATTTTTCCAGTTTAGCGTACAATTTATTCTCCCACAGGATGAGCAAGACCTGACGTAAGTGTTCCCTATGAGTTTTGAAATCAGGAGAAAAAATCAAAATGTCATCTAGATACACTAGTACAAATTTCCCCATTAAATGATAAAAAAAAAAATGCTGTTCACAAAATGCTGAAAGACGGCTGGAGCATTCATCAAACCAAAAGGCATAACCAAATTCTCAAAATGGCCCTCAGGGGTATTGAAGGCCGTCTTCCATTCGTCTTCTTCTCTAGTAGAAACCTCAGAAACAGATGTCGTGAGGCAATTCTCTCTGCAAAAGTCACTCCAACCATTTATTTGCCTCGCTTGCCAATCAATGGTGGGGTTATGTTTAGTGAGCCAGGGTAGCCCCAACACTAGAGGAGTAGGCAATCCGCTTAGGACGAAACATGACACATCCTCAACATGAGCATCACTCACAATCAAACGGATATTGTGAACTATGCCCTTTAACGATTTCTGAGAAAGTGGAACGGAATCAATAGCAAAAACAGGTATGTCCTTTCCCAAAGTGCATACCTGGAAACCATGAGTTATAGCAAATTGACTATCAATGAGATTGACAGCTGCTCCACTATCTACAAAAATCTCACAAAAAATGTTCTTGCTGTCTAGCGCCACCCTGGCAGGTAGGACAAAACGGGAACTACAAGCAAACGGAAAAACTTCAACTTCTGCATCAACCTTGCCAATAGTAACAGATGGAACGTTTTTAGAGGATTTTTTTCTTTTTGTTTCTTTATTACTCTCAAAAAACTGCCTGAATCTCCTAGAGGGACAAACATTTGCCAAATGATTTATACCCCCACAACAGAAACAAACCTTCCTATGAGAGCTGAATCCTCTATTGTCAGAGGCAAGCAAACCCAGCTGCATGGGCCCCTGCTCAGAAGGGATTTAGAGCGACTGAGACCCCTGTGCAATGAATGAGACCGCCACACTGTCCTTGGACTGAGTATGACAGGAAGGAGTGATCTCTCCTCTCTCTCTAAGACGCCTGTCAATACGAACGGCCCGAGACATGGCAGAGTCCAAGGAGGTAGGTCTCTCATGAAAGGCAAATGCATCTTTCAATCCCTCTGAAAGACCATGGCAAAATTGACTTCGGAGTGCAGCATCATTCCAACCAGTATCAGCTGCCCATCTCCGAAATTCTGAACAGTATATCTCTGCGGATTGTTTACCCTGACATAAAAGACGTAGTCTAGACTCAGCCAGAGCAATACGATCCGGATCATCATATATCTGACCCAGGGCTAAAAATAATTCATCCACTGAACGGAGAGGCCGTGCCCCCACTGGCAGCGAAAAGGCCCAGGACTGAGCTTTATCCCTGAGCAGCGAGGTGATGATCCCCACCCTCTGCTCCTCATCACCAGAGGAATGGGGAAGTAGTCAAAAATGGAGTTTGCAAGCCTCTCTAAAACGAGCAAAATTCTCACTACCCCCGGAGAACGTATCCGGGGGCTCAGAACAAACTCCATGAACGCAAGCTGAACCGGTCACCTGAAACTGAGAAAGAGTCTTACGGATATCTGCTACCTCCAATGAAAGACCCTGCATGCGTTCAGTCAAAAGTGAAACCGGATCCATGCTTGAGACGGTTTTGGCGGTTTATAATGTCACGGAAGGTATACAGAAAACTAGAAGACACAAAATGAAGGTCCGACTGACTGGATCCAAAACTAAGGAACAAAAGGGAGAGCCCTGCATCAGACCTGGCTCTCTCCCTAACTGCTCAGCCTATGCGAAAATCCCAATGGTAGATGATCGCATATCCTCGTACCTCGACTGTATAACACCTGAACACCCTATAATAGTGAGGGGACACGACCACCGCCTCCCTACACTTGATACGGAGGGAGTCAGAGTCACCTGGGATCCAGCAAACAGGAAAACACAAATGAACGAACAAAACTTATTTGTAGAAGACTCAGTAGTAGGATCAGCATGCACACACTCCAGGAAGTAATATAAACCGCAAAGTGATGCAGTATGGGAAGGGATTTAAAGGGATGCAATCAGTGCAACTACATGACAGCTGAGAGAGGCTAACGAGATGAGGAAAATGAAATCAAAACAAAAGGAACCTCAAGGAGGAGGTTCTGAAGGACGTCTGTCAGAGCTTCTCAGATTTCTGGTGGTGACACACCTTTACTGTATACACCGGGCTCCTGACACCTTTACTGTATACACCGGGCTCCTGACCCTTTTACTGTATACACCGGGCTCCTGACGACTTTACTGTATACACCAGGTTCCTGACACCTTTACTGTATACACCGGTCTCCTAACACCTTTACTGTATACACCGGTCTCCTGACACCTTTACTGTATACACCGGGCTCCTGACACCTTTACTGTATACACCGGGCTCCTGACACCTTTACTGTATACACCGGGCTCCTGACGCCTTTCCTGTATACACCGGTCTCCTGACACCTTTACTGTATACACCGGTCTCTTGATGCCTTTTCTGTATACACCGGTCTCCTGACGCCTTTTCTGTATACACCGGTCTCCTGACACCTTTACTGTATACACCGGTCTCCTGACGCCTTTACTGTATACACCGGGCTCCTGACGCCTTTACTGTATACACCGGGCTCCTGATGCCTTTTCTGTATACACCGGTCTCTTGATGCCTTTTCTGTATACACCAGGCTCCTGACACCTTTACTGTATACACCGGTCTCTTGATGCCTTTTCTGTATACACCGGTCTCCTGACGCCTTTCCTGTATACACCGGTCTTCTGACACCTTTACTGTATACACCGGGCTCCTGACGCCTTTACTGTATACACCGGTCTCCTGACACCTTTACTGTATACACCGGGCTCCTGACGCCTTTACTGTATACACCGGGCTCCTGACGCCTTTACTGTATACACCAGGCTCCTGACACCTTTACGGTATACACCGGTTTCCTGACGCCTTTCTGTATACACCGGGCTCCTGACACCTTTACTGTATACACCGGGCTCCTGACACCTTTACTGTATACACCGGGCTTCTGGCACCTTCCCTGTAAATGCCGGGCTCTTGGCGCCGTCCCCGTATACACCAGGTTCTTATATACTCTGGGCTCCTGATGCCTTTTCTGTATACACCGGTCTCCTGACACCTTTACTGTATACACCGGTCTCCTGACACCTTTACTGTATACACCGGGCTCCTGACGCCTTTCTGTATACACCGGTCTCCTGACGCCTTTCCTGTATACACCGGTCTCCTGACGCCTTTACTGTATACACCGGTCTCCTGACGCCTTTCTGTATACACCGGTCTCCTGACGCCTTTCCTGTATACACCGGGCTCCTGACACCTTTACTGTATACACCGGTCTCCTGACACCTTTACTGTATACACCGGTCTCCTGACACCTTTACTGTATACACCGGTCTCCTGATGCCTTTACTGTATACACCGGTCTCCTGACGCCTTTACTGTATACACCGGGCTCCTGACACCTTTCCTGTATACACCGGTTCCCTGACACCTTTACTGTATACACCGGTCTCCTGACGCCTTTACTGTATACACCGGGCTCCTGACACCTTTACTGTATACACCGGTCTCCTGACACCTTTACTGTATACACCGGGCTCCTGACACCTTTCCTGTATACACCGGGCTCCTGACACCTTTACTGTATACACCGGGCTCCTGACACCTTTACTGTATACACCGGTCTCCTGACGCCTTTACTGTATACACCGGGCTCCTGACGCCTTTACTGTATACACCGGGCTCCTGACGCCTTTTCTGTATACACCGGTCTCCTGACACCTTTACTGTATACACCGGGCTCCTGACACCTTTACTGTATACACCGGTCTCCTGACGCCTTTACTGTATACACCGGTCTCCTGATGCCTTTTCTGTATACACCGGGCTCCTGACGCCTTTACTGTATACACCGGTCTCCTGACGCCTTTACTGTATACACCGGGCTCCTGACGCCTTTACTGTATACACCGGGCTCCTGACGCCTTTACTGTATACACCGGTCTCCTGACACCTTTACTGTATACACCGGGCTCCTGACACCTTTACTGTATACACCGGTCTCCTGACGCCTTTACTGTATACACCGGTCTCCTGATGCCTTTTCTGTATACACCGGGCTCCTGACGCCTTTACTGTATACACCGGTCTCCTGACGCCTTTACTGTATACACCGGGCTCCTGACACCTTTACTGTGTACACCGGTCCCCTGACACCTTTACTGTATACACCGGTCTCCTGACGCCTTTACTGTATACACTGGTCTCCTGACGCCTTTACTGTATACACCGGTCTCCTGACGCCTTTACTGTATACACCGGGCTCCTGATGCCTTTTCTGTATACACCGGTCTCCTGACGCCTTTACTGTATACACCGGTCTCCTGACGCCTTTACTGTATACACTGGTCTCCTGACGCCTTTACTGTATACACCGGTCTCCTGACGCCTTTACTGTATACACCGGGCTCCTGATGCCTTTTCTGTATACACCGGTCTCCTGACGCCTTTACTGTATACACCGGGCTCCTGACGCCTTTACTGTATACACCGGGCTCCTGACGCCTTTACTGTATACACCGGGCTCCTGACGCCTTTACTGTATACACCGGGCTCCTGACGCCTTTACTGTATACACCGGGCTCCTGACGCCTTTACTGTATACACCGGGCTCCTGACACCTTTACTGTATACACCGGGCTCCTGACACCTTTACTGTATACACCGGGCTCCTAACTCCTTTACTGTATACACCGGGCTCCTGACGCCTTTACTGTATACACCGGTCTCCTGACGCCTTTACTGTATACACCAATCTCCTGACACCTTTACTGTATACACCGGGCTCCTGACGCCTTTACTGTATACACCGGTCTCCTGACACCTTTCCTGTATACACCGGGCTCCTGACACCTTTACTGTATACACCGGTCTCCTGACGCCTTTACTGTATACACCGGGCTTCTGGCACCTTTACTGTATACACCGGTCTCCTGACACCTTTACTGTATACACCGGGATCCTGACACCTTTACTGTATACACCGGACTCCTGACACCTTTACTGTATACACCGGTCTCCTGACGCCTTTACTGTATACACCGGTGTCCTGACGCCTTTCCTGTATACACCGGGCTCCTGACACCTTTACTGTATACACCGGTCTCCTGACGCCTTTCCTGTATACACCGGTCTCCTGACGCCTTTACTGTATACACCGGGCTCCTGACGCCTTTCTGTATACACCGGGCTCCTGACACCTTTACTGTGTACACCGGTCTCCTGACACCTTTACTGTATACACCGGTCTCCTGACACCTTTACTGTATACACCGGGCTCCTCACACCTTTACTGTATACACCGGGCTCCTGACGCCTTTACTGTATACACCAATCTCCTGACGCCTTTACTGTATACACCGGGCTCCTGATGCCTTTTCTGTATACACCGGGCTCCTGATGCCTTTTCTGTATACACCGGGCTCCTGACGCCTTTTCTGTATACACCGGTCTCCTGACGCCTTTACTGTATACACCGGTCTCCTGACGCCTTTACTGTATACACCGGGCTCCTGACGCCTTTACTGTATACACCGGGCTCCTGACACTTTTACTGTATACACCGGTCTCCTGACGCCTTTACTGTATACACCGGTCTCCTGACACCTTTACTGTATACACCGGTCTCAAGAACATTTTTACTGTATACACCGGGCTCCTGACGCCTTTACTGTATACACCGGGCTCCTGACGCCTTTACTGTATACACCGGGCTCCTGACTTTTTCCCTGTGAAAGCAGCACATCTGCTGATTGTTCTCATTTTCAGCCCACGTGCTCAGGGTTAGGTTGTGGGTCTCTGGGGCTTGGGTTGTACCTCCTGACCCGGGGTTAGGTTATGTGTCTCTGGGGCTTGGGTTGTACCTCCTGACCCGGGGTTAGGCTATGGGTCTCTGGGGCTTGGGTTGTACCTCCTGACCCAGGGTGAGGCTGTGGGTCTCTGGGGCTTGGGTTGTACCTCCTGACCCGGGGTTAGGCTGTGGGTCTCTGGGGCTTGGGTTGTACCTCCTGACCCGGGGTTAGGCTGTGGGTCTCTGGGGCTTGGGTTGTACCTCCTGACCTGGGGTTAGGCTGTGGGTCTCTGGGGCTTGGGTTGTACCTCCTGACTAGGGGTTAGGCTGTGTGTCTCTGGGGCTTGTGTTGTATCTCCTTACCCACAGTAAATGGACCATCAAGCCTTGAAGTCCCTGGTAATGGCCAAGGAGTCTGGGAGGAGCACACAGTGCAGATGGCCTCCAGAATCTGTGGACTGCTCACTGCAGTTCCACAGGACACGCTCAATGTCACCCTTCCTGGCGGCAGCACAGAGGATTTCAGGGATACAAATGATTACAGAGTAAACACTGAGTCCTTTTCTCCTCCGCAGGTCGCTTCTATGTGTTTGTGTTTGGAGGTCGCTGTCTGGAGTCACCAGCTCTACAGGAGGCCATGTTTATCCACACAGAGGACATGACCATGGCTCAGGTGTGTCACAAGTATGAGAGCAGGCAGTGATGTGTGAGATGTTCTGCAGTGTAATGATCAGTGAGTGATGTGTGAGATGTTCTGCAGTGTAATGATATCAGTCAGTATTGTGTGAGATGCTCTGCAGTTTAATGAGATCAGTCAGTAATGAGGGTCATGTTTTGTCCTTGGATGGAGTTTGACCCAGTTTTCTTGTGGTTAGGTTCCAGTGGAGGGTGTGGCCCCTCTGGGTTGTCACAGTCACAGTTCCTGTGGATGGAAAGGGGGAGCTGTGTTATCAGGAGGAATTCTGACGTCTGGGGTCCCCACTGGCTCCATTACTATCCTGAAGCCGGCCGGATCTCATTTCTCTTGGGAACATTTGGACACTACCCCTCCGCTGATGCCGAGGTGACCAAGCAACTTTATTCTGGGTGCAGTAAAGAGTGACCTCATTATGTGTGGAGAACAGAGTGACCTCATCATGTGTGGAGAACAGAGTGACCTCATCATGTGTGGAGAACAGAGTGACCTCATCATGTGTGGAGAACAGAGTGACCTCATCATGTGTGGAGAACAGAGTGACCTCATCATGTGTGGAGAACAGAGTGACCTCATCATGTGTGGAGAACAGAGTGACCTCATCATGTGTGGAGAATAGAGTGACCTCATCATGTGTGGAGAATAGAGTGACCTCATCATGTGTGGAGAACAGAGTGACCTCATCATGTGTGGCGAACAGAGTGACCTCATCATGTGTGGAGAACAGAGTGACCTCATCATGTGTGGAGAATAGAGTGACCTCATCATGTGTGGAGAATAGAGTGACCTCATCATGTGTGGAGAATAGAGTGACCTCATCATGTGTGGAGAATAGAGTGACCTCATCATGTGTGGAGAATAGAGTGACCTCATCATGTGTGGAGAATAGAGTGACCTCATCATGTGTGGAGAATAGAGTGACCTCATCATGTGTGTGAGGAAAGAGTGACCTCATCATGTGTGGAGAATAGAGTGACCTCATCATGTGTGGAGAATAGAGTGACCTCATCATGTGTGGAGAACAGAGTGACCTCATCATGTGTGGAGAACAGAGTGACCTCATCATTTGTGTGAGGAGATAGTGACCTCATCATGTGTGTGAGGAAAGAGTGACCTCATCATGTGTGTGAGGAAAGAGTGACCTCATCATGTGAGGAGAATAGAGTGACCTCATCATGTATGTGAGGAAAGAGTGACCTCATCATGTGTGTGTGAGGAAAGAGTGACCTCATCATGTATGTTAGGAAAGAGTGACCTCATCATGTATGTGAGGAAAGAGTGACCTCATTACGTATGTGAGGAAAGAGCAACCTCATCATGTATGTGAGGAAAGAGTGACCTCATCATGTGAGTGAGGAGATAGTGACCTCATCATGTGTGTGAGGAGATAGTGACCTCATCTTGTGTGTGAGGAGATAGTGACCTCATCTTGTGTGTGAGGAGATAATGACCTCATCATGTGTGTGAGGAGATAATGACCTCATCATGTGTGTGAGGAGATAGTGACCTCATCATGTGTGTGAGGGAACAGTGACCTCATTATGTGTGGAGAATAGAGTGACCTCATCATGTATGTGAGGAAAGAGTGACCTCATTATGTATGTGAGGAAAGAGCAACCTCATCATGTATGTGAGGAAAGAGTGACCTCATCATGTGTGTGAGGAGATAGTGACCTCATCATGTGTGTGAGGAGATAGTGACCTCATCTTGTGTGTGAGGAGATAATGACCTCATCATGTGTGTGAGGAGATAGTGACCTCATCATGTGTGTGAGGGAACAGTGACCTCATTATGTGTATAAGGAAAGAGTGACTTCATCATGTATGTGAGGGAAGAGTGACCTCATCATGTGTCTGAAGAAAGAGTGACCTCATCATGTGTGTGAGGGACCAGTGACCTCATCATGTGTGTGAGGAAAGAGTGACCTCATTATGTGTATAAGGAGAGAGTGACCTCATCATGTATGTGAGGGAAGAGTGACCTCATCATGTGTCTGAAGAAAGAGTGACCTCATCATGTGTCTGAAGAAAGAGTGACCTCATCATGTGTCTGAAGAAAGAGTGACCTCATCATGTGTCTGAAGAAAGAGTGACCTCATTATGTGTATAAGGAGAGAGTGACCTCATCATGTATGTGAGGGAAGAGTGACCTCATCATGTGTCTGAAGAAAGAGTGACCTCATCATGTGTGTAAGGAAAGAGTGACCTCATCATGTATGTGAGGAGATAGTGACCTCATCATGTGTGTAAGGAAAGAGTGACCTCATCATGTATGTGAGGAGATAGTGACCTCATCTTGTGTGTGAGGAGATAGTGACCTCATCATGTGTGTGAGGAGATAGTGACCTCATTATGTGTATAAGGAAAGAGTGACCTCATTATGTATGTGAGGAAAGAGTGACTTCATCATGTGTGTGAGGAAAGAGCAACCTCATCATGTATGTGAGGAAAGAGTGACTTCATCATGTGTGTGAGGAAAGAGTGACTTCATCATGTATGTGAGGAAAGAGTGACTTCATCATGTGTGTGAGGAAAGAGTGACCTCATCATGTATGTGAGGAAAGAGTGACCTCATCATGTATGTGAGGAAAGAGTGACCTCATCATGTATGTGAGGAAAGAGTGACCTCATCATGTATGTGAGGAGATAGTGACCTCATCATGTGTGTGAGGAGATAGTGACTGTAACGGCACAGTTTCAGCAGACAAGGGGTTAAGATCCGTTTAGGCGATATGCCCCTTTCCGAGAGACAGGCACAGCTACTGCAGAACACGAACCTCCCGAACTGGATACAAAATAGCAATCCAAACTGGAACCTCACAAATAGCTGTCAGTCAGACGAACAGGAAAAGCGTACAGTCAGCTTACACTCCTGGCAATCAGTCTCCAACAGCATACAGGGAATCCCCCCAATAACGAGACAAGGCTCCATGTTGAGGGTCAGCAGTGCTCTGATGTGCTGGCACACCCAGCCTGGTTTTTATTACAGTTTTTCAAATACAGAACAGATACAACACATCCCCACAATGCATCATGGTTTCCTCCTCTCTGCCTGGGAGACGACCGAAGACAATCCAATTATCTCTCAGGACAAAGGGGAGATCGCCAATACACATGTGGAGACAACAGCACAGGAATCACCACCCAAACACACAATGGCACACCCCCACAGCAAACACAGACATTTAACATATCCCCAGATAGCTCAAGTCTGAGTGCATATCATTAGGTGAATGGCACTCAGAATACATGAATACAATAATATTAGCTATCTGGGTGCCCTCACAGAACATACAATTTAACCGAACGCATAATAACATAAAATACAATTCTACAGACAGATTTAAGCTGTGCGGCCGGTCTGTTTTCTCCTTTACAGTTACTATGGGCCATAATCCTGAGGCAAGAGGCCTTCAAACAGCCCCCTCCAAAACCCAGTGGCGAGGTTGGTTTCGCCACACATCTCCCCCCCCCCAGGGAAGACTAACCAGATACCTGACCTTACGCCGGTCGGTACCTGAGTTAGTCTGGCAGCCCACCCACAACCCAATACTGGACCTGTAGAATTTAGTAGGCTGTCTCTGTCCAGTGAATCCACCAAGGTTATATTGGTAGCTGGTACTCCCGGTCTCTGAGTTGCTCCCTGGCTTGGAGTGGAGGTTGCTTTGTGGGCAGGGATCAGCGGTACTCTGCCCTGGTGCCAGCGTTATCACGGAAGAAGCCTGGTTGGAGTCTGGTTGTTGGAGGGGGAAACCGACTGTCTCCCCTTTGGCTAAACAGCCCTGTTGCTGGGGGACAGGACCAACTGTCCCTACCCCCTGTGCTGTAAGTGCAGAGACCACGGTCCCATCTGCACAGTTGTGGGGCTTACTGTCTCCCCCTGGTGCGTTAAGCTGCCGCTGGGGAGAGGGGGTAACGAGCTCCTCTCCCATACATACTTCCAGCCGCTGGGGAGGGTGACCGACCGCCTCCGCTCCCAATACAGTGTCCTGCTGCTGGGGAAAGGAGACTGGGCTCTCTATTCCCTGTAGGACACTCTGCCGCTGGGGGACAGGACCGACTGTCTCTGCCCCCTGTAACTCCGCC
This sequence comes from Bufo gargarizans, assembly GCF_014858855.1. Classification (NCBI taxonomy): domain Eukaryota; kingdom Metazoa; phylum Chordata; class Amphibia; order Anura; family Bufonidae; genus Bufo; species Bufo gargarizans. Next base: position 358,737 of record NC_058082.1, on the reverse strand, counting down.
TGCCGCTGGGGAATGGAGACTCGGCTCCCAATTCCCAAAAAATCATGCTGCTGCTGGGGGGCAGGAACAACTACCTCTGCCCCCTGTAACTCAGCCTGCCGCTGGGGAGGGAGGCCGCTGCTCTCCCCTCCCTGCACTTCACACTGCCGCTGGGGAATGAAGACTGGGCTCCCAATTCCCTGCAGGACCGGCGGAGAGACCTCGGTCCCATCTCTACCGGCCACCTGGGGTCCTTCCCAGTAACACTCTACAATATCTGCCCAGCTGAATGGGTCTGGATCTGGGTCTGTCACCTTACCGTCCTGCTGAGCCTTCTCAATGGAGTGGAAGAGATCTCGGTAGTCCTGCTCCAGTTCCCACTCCAGGGTTGCTAGGTGAGCCAGGTCTTTCTCTACTTCATGGGGGTCATCCCACTCATGCCTAGCCTCCCTCTCATAGAAAATGTCCTGAAGTCTGGACTGTGCAGGGCTCCCGAAGTCAGGCTCTGCAAAGGACTCCCATAACAAGCCAGGACCATCAAACTCCTCTCCCTCTGGCTTGTCATGCTCAGCTGTCCAGGGTATAAACTGTGCCACATACCACCAAAGCGCCTGGTAGGCATCCTCCAGCCATAGCTCCTGCCATACCCGGTGCTCTAGTTCTATCACCCATTCCTCCAGGGGCTGCTCTCCCAGGAAGGACATCCGCAGGGCCACTTGCTTCTGCAACCGCTGCTCTTCACTGGGGAGACTCTCACCTCGCTGGTATTGTACATTATCCAGGGCCTGGTACCAGATGCCTTTCCTTAATGCATCCCGGCCATCCAGGTCCTCCTCCTCGTATAACACTGCTGGTTCCATCCTGGTGCTTTTAGGGTCGCTGTACTGGGACATGCGTTGCCCTTAAATTGTAGAATCCAAAGAAATGGTGTCTCCTGTAGCTGTCCTTCTGGCTGTAGGAACGATCCCGCTGCTTGCCACCAATGTAACGGACCGTTTCAGCAGACAAGGGGTTAAAATCCGTTTAGGCGATATGCCCCTTTCCGAGAGACAGGCACAGCTACTGCAGAACACCAACCTCCCGAACTGGATACAAAATAGCACTCCAAACTGGAACCTCGCGAATAGCTGTCAGCAGAAGAACAGGAAAAGCGTATCAGTCAGCTTACACTCCTGGCAATCAGTCTCCAACAGCATACAGGGAATCCCCCCAATAACGAGACAAGGCTCCGTGTTGAGGGTCAAGCAGTGATCTGATGTGCTGGCACACCCAGCCTGGTTTTTATTACAGTTTTTCAAATACAGAACAGATATAACATATCCCCACAATGCATCATGGTTTCCTCCTCTCTGCCTGGGAGACGACCGAAGACAATCCAATTATCTCTCAGGACAAAGGGGAGATCGCCAATACACATGTGGAGACAACAGCACAGACATCACCATTTAAACACACAATGGCACACCCCCACAGCAAACACAGACATTTAACATATCCCCAGATATTAGGTGAATGGCACTCAGAATACACTAATACAATACTATTAGCTATCTGGGTGCCCTCACATAACATACAATTTAACCGAACGCATAATAACATAAAATACAATTCTACAGACAGATTTAAGCTGTGCGGCCGGTCTGTCTTCTCCTTTAAAGTTACTATGGGCCATAATCCTGAGGCAAGAGGCTTTTAAACAGCCCTCTCCAAAACCCAGTGGCGAGGTTGGTTTTGCCACAGTGACCTCATCATGTGTGTAAGGAAAGAGTGACCTCATCATGTATGTGAGGAAAGAGTGACCTCATCATGTATGTGAGGTGATAGTGACCTCATCTTGTGTGTGAGGAGATAGTGACCTCATCATGTGTGTGAGGGACCAGTGACCTCATCATGTGTGTGAGGGAACAGTGACCTCATCATGTGTGTGAGGGACCAGTGACCTCATCTTGTGTGTGAGGAGATAGTGACCTCATCATGTGTGTGAGGGACCAGTGACCTCATCATGTGTGTGAGGGAACAGTGACCTCATCATGTGTGTGAGGGACCAGTGACCTCATCTTGTGTGTGAGGAGATAGTGACCTCATCATGTGTGTGAGGGACCAGTGACCTCATCATGTGTGTGAGGGATCAGTGACCTCATCATGTGTGTGAGGGAACCGTGACCTCATCATGTGTGTGAGGGACCAGTGACCTCATCATGTATGTGAGGAAAGAGTGACCTCATCATGTATGTGAGGAGATAGTGACCTCATCATGTGTGTGAGGAGATAGTGACCTCATCATGTGTGTGAGGGACCAGTGACCTCATCATGTGTGTGAGGGAACAGTGACCTCATCATGTGTGTGAGGGACCAGTGACCTCATCTTTTGTGTGAGGAGATAGTGACCTCATCATGTGTGTGAGGGACCAGTGACCTCATCATGTGTGTGAGGGACCAGTGACCTCATCATGTGTGTGAGGGACCAGTGACCTCATCATGTGTGTGAGGGACCAGTGACCTCATCATGTGTGTGAGGGACCAGTGACCTCATCATGTGTGTGAGGGACCAGTGACCTCATCATGTGTGTGAGGAAAGAGTGACCTCATCATGTGTGTGAGGAAAGAGTGACCTCATTATGTGTATAAGGAGAGAGTGACCTCATCATGTGTCTGAAGAAAGAGTGACCTCATCATGTGTCTGAAGAAAGAGTGACCTCATCATGTGTGTAAGGAAAGAGTGACCTCATCATGTATGTGAGGAGATAGTGACCTCATCATGTGTGTAAGGAAAGAGTGACCTCATCATGTATGTGAGGAGATAGTGACCTCATCTTGTGTGTGAGGAGATAGTGACCTCATCATGTGTGTGAGGGACCAGTGACCTCATCATGTGTGTGAGGGACCAGTGACCTCATCATGTGTGTGAGGGACCAGTGACCTCATCATGTGTGTGAGGAAAGAGTGACCTCATCATGTGTGTGAGGAAAGAGTGACCTCATCATGTGTGTGAGGAAAGAGTGACCTCATTATGTGTATAAGGAGAGAGTGACCTCATCATGTGTCTGAAGAAAGAGTGACCTCATCATGTGTCTGAAGAAAGAGTGACCTCATCATGTGTGTAAGGAAAGAGTGACCTCATCATGTATGTGAGGAGATAGTGACCTCATCATGTGTGTAAGGAAAGAGTGACCTCATCATGTATGTGAGGAGATAGTGACCTCATCTTGTGTGTGAGGAGATAGTGACCTCATCATGTGTGTGAGGGACCAGTGACCTCATCATGTGTGTGAGGGACCAGTGACCTCATCATGTGTGTGAGGGACCAGTGACCTCATCATGTGTGTGAGGAAAGAGTGACCTCATCATGTGTGTGAGGAAAGAGTGACCTCATTATGTGTATAAGGAGAGAGTGACCTCATCATGTGTCTGAAGAAAGAGTGACCTCATCATGTGTCTGAAGAAAGAGTGACCTCATCATGTGTGTAAGGAAAGAGTGACCTCATCATGTATGTGAGGAGATAGTGACCTCATCATGTGTGTAAGGAAAGAGTGACCTCATCATGTATGTGAGGAGATAGTGACCTCATCTTGTGTGTGAGGAGATAGTGACCTCATCATGTGTGTGAGGAGATAGTGACCTCATCATGTGTGTGAGGGAACAGTGACCTCATTATGTGTATAAGAAGAGAGTGACCTCATTATGTATGTGAGGGAAGAGTGGCTTCATCATGTGTCTGAAGAAAGAGTGACCTCATCATGTGTGTAAGGAAAGAGTGACCTCATCATGTATGTGAGGAGATAGTGACCTCATCATGTGTGTAAGGAAAGAGTGACCTCATCATGTATGTGAGGAGATAGTGACCTCATCTTGTGTGTGAGGGACCAGTGACCTCATCATGTGTGTGAGGGACCAGTGACCTCATCATGTGTGTGAGGGACCAGTGACCTCATCATGTGTGTGAGGAGATAGTGACCTCATCTTGTGTGTGAGGAGATAGTGACCTCATCATGTGTGTGAGGGAACAGTGACCTCATCATGTGTATAAGGAAAGAGTGACCTCATTATGTATGTGAGGAAAGAGTGACTTCATCATGTGTGTGAGGAAAGAGCAACCTCATCATGTATGTGAGGAAAGAGTGACCTCATCATGTGTGTGAGGAGATAGTGACCTCATCATGTGTGTGAGGAGATAGTGAACTCATCATGTGTGTAAGGAAAGAGTGACCTCATCATGTATGTGAGGAGATAGTGACCTCATCATGTGTGTGAGGGACCAGTGACCTCATCATGTGTGTGAGGGACCAGTGACCTCATCATGTGTGTGAGGGACCAGTGACCTCATCATGTGTGTGAGGGACCAGTGACTTCATCATGTGTGTGAGGAAAGAGTGACCTCATTATGTGTGTGAGGAAAGAGTGACCTCATCATGTGTGTTAGGAAAGAGTGACCTCATTATGTGTATGAGGGATAAAGTGACCTCATCATGTGTGTGAGGGACCAGTGACCTCATCATGTGTATGAGGAGTGACATCATCATGCGTGTGTGTGTGTGAGGGATAAAGTGACATCATCATGTGTGTGAGGCTTCTTTACAGTGCAAGCATTTGACATTTTTCTTCTGTGGGGGTTGGTGATGGGAAGGGATCCGATGACATAGATTTAGTCCATTTTTTTTTCTGGATTCATTTTCATTCCCCTAATTTACTGTGACTGCAGTTCCTCCGCTCTTTCGCCCCTTCGGCCTCACAGGTCTCCAGGAAGCAGAGGTATGTCAAGCTGTCTATATGACCATACAGAGCATCTATGAGGAAAGCGAACCACCCGTGACCACAGCAGCACAGGTGCCAATCATGCTGCAAGCAGCTGCCCCATCTCCGCTTCCTGGAGTCCTGCATGAGGCAGTCATGGTTGAATGTTCAGATTGTGAAGCTCATATGTTGCATGTTGTATGATTATGCACCATCTTGTCATCTGTCTAGATACTCTCACAGCTCACACGTCATTGGTGAGAAGCTGCTGCTGGTTGGTGGGGTCTGGATTCATGCTCGGGGAGTTCCTGGACTGACAATAGTGGATCTGATCACTGGACAGGTCTCTGAGTATCGGATCGACTCTGTGAGTATTCACATTTCTTGTGGTAATTTCCATCTAGGAGGAGATGGCACAGAAAGATATGGAAGAAAGCAGGACTCTCAACCTTGTGTGGAAACACTCATGACACCCCTACTCCCAACATGCCAGCTATTGTCTCTCAGGTCCACATCTCCCTGCTTCATCACTCCTCATCCGCAATCACCCCTGCCTATTTACTCCCGATCCCTCATTAACCCCACCTCTTCAATCCTCATCCCCATCACCTCTGCCTCTTCAGTCCTGATCCTCCATCACCTTTGCCTCTTCAGTCCTGATTCTCCATCACCTCTGTCTCTTTGCTCCGCATTCCCTATCACCTCTGCCTCTTCACTCCTCATTCCCCATTACCAATGCCTTTTCACTCCTTTTCTCCCATCACCCCTACCTCTTCACTCCTGAGCACACATTACCCCTGCCTCTTCACTCCTGATCCAACATTACCCCTACTTCTTGACTCCTCATTATCCATCACCTTTGCCTCTTTACTCCTGATCCACCATCACCTCTGCCTCTTTGCTCCTCATTCCCCATCACCCCTGCCTTTTCACTCCTCGTCCCTCAGCACTTCTGCCTCTTTACTCCGGATCCCACATTAACCTTGCCTCTTCACCCCTCATCACCTCTGCCTTTTCACTCCTGATCATCCATCACCTCTGCCTCTTCACTCCTGATCTCACATTACCCCTGCCTCTTCACTCCTCATCCCTCATCACTTCTGCCTTTTCACTCCTGATAATCCATCACCTCTGCCTCTTCACTCCTGATCTCACATTACCCCTGCCTCTTCACTCCTGATCATCCATCACCTCTGCCTCTTCACTCCTCATCTCTCATCACCTCTGCCTTTTCACTCCTGATCATTCATCACCTCTGCCTCTTCACTCCTGATCTCACATTACCCCTGCCTCTTCACTCCTCATCCCTCATCACCTCTGCCTTTTCACTCCTGATCATCCATCACCTCTGCCTCTTCACTCCTGATCTCACATTACTCCTGTCTCTTCACTCCTGATCATCCATCACCTCTGCCTCTTCACTCCTCATCCCTCATCACCTCTGCCTTTTCACTCCTGATCATCCATCACCTCTGCCTTTTCACTCCTGATCATCCATCACCTATGCCTTTTCACTCCTGATCATCCATCACTTCTGCCTCTTCACTCCTGATCCCACATTACCCCTGCCTCTTCACTCCGCATCACCTCTGCCTCTTCACTCCTGATCCCACATTACCCCTGCCTCTTCACTCCTCATCCCTCATCACCTCTGCCTCTTCACTCCTGATCCCACATTACCCCTGCCTCTTCACTCCGCATCCCTCATCACCTCTGCCTCTTCACTCCTGATCCCACATTACCCCTGCCTCTTCACTCCTCATCCCTCATCACCTCTGCCTCTTCACTCCTGATCCCACATTACCCCTGCCTCTTCACTCCTCATCCCTCATCACCTCTGCCTCTTCACTCCTGATCCCACATTACCCCTGCCTCTTCACTCCGCATCACCTCTGCCTCTTCACTCCTGATCCCACACTACCCCTGCCTCTTCACTCCTCATCCCTCATCACCTCTGCCTCTTCACTCCTGATCCCACATTACCCCTGCCTCTTCACTCCGCATCCCTCATCACCTCTGCCTCTTCACTCCTGATCCCACATTACCCCTGCCTCTTCACTCCGCATCCCTCATCACCTCTGCCTCTTCACTCCTGATCCCACATTACCCCTGCCTCTTCACTCCTGGTCCTCCATCTACACTGTCCCGTCCCCTTTACAGACTGTCATCCTGGACTCTTGCTGAAGTGGGTTCTTTCTGCCCCAGTCCTCATGGTCACTCTCTTGCTCTTTCCTGCAGACCTCACTGGAGTGGCCTCTGATGCTGCATGGACACAGCTCAGTTCTTCTTGCGGACAAGAAACATTTGCTACTTCTTGGTGGAGGTGGCACCTGCTTCTCTTTTGGGACTCATCTGAATAGGCAGCCGGTTGTGTTGAAGCTGCCTTGTTGCTAAATGCGTTGCTGCACTGTTACGCTCAGGAGCAGAATTCCTGCCTAAATGGATCAGCTCGGAGCTTCCGGTTCCTGATGGTCTTGTCTTCTGGGGTCATGGATGACATTGACAACTATAGACTGAGGTTACCACTGCTCACCGGCTGACTATAGGGCAGTCTTACAATGCCTTCCCTTTTGTTCTCCCATCACCCCTACCTCTTCACTCCTGAGCACACATTACCCCTGCCTCTTCACTCCTGATCCAACATTACCCCTACTTCTTGACTCCTCATTATCCATCACCTTTGCCTCTTTACTCCTGATCCACCATCACCTCTGCCTCTTTGCTCCTCATTCCCCATCACCCCTGCCTTTTCACTCCTCGTCCCTCAGCACTTCTGCCTCTTTACTCCGGATCCCACATTAACCTTGCCTCTTCACCCCTCATCACCTCTGCCTTTTCACTCCTGATCATCCATCACCTCTGCCTCTTCACTCCTGATCTCACATTACCCCTGCCTCTTCACTCCTCATCCCTCATCACTTCTGCCTTTTCACTCCTGATAATCCATCACCTCTGCCTCTTCACTCCTGATCTCACATTACCCCTGCCTCTTCACTCCTGATCATCCATCACCTCTGCCTCTTCACTCCTCATCTCTCATCACCTCTGCCTTTTCACTCCTGATCATTCATCACCTCTGCCTCTTCACTCCTGATCTCACATTACCCCTGCCTCTTCACTCCTCATCCCTCATCACCTCTGCCTTTTCACTCCTGATCATCCATCACCTCTGCCTCTTCACTCCTGATCTCACATTACTCCTGTCTCTTCACTCCTGATCATCCATCACCTCTGCCTCTTCACTCCTCATCCCTCATCACCTCTGCCTTTTCACTCCTGATCATCCATCACCTCTGCCTTTTCACTCCTGATCATCCATCACCTATGCCTTTTCACTCCTGATCATCCATCACTTCTGCCTCTTCACTCCTGATCCCACATTACCCCTGCCTCTTCACTCCGCATCACCTCTGCCTCTTCACTCCTGATCCCACATTACCCCTGCCTCTTCACTCCGCATCCCTCATCACCTCTGCCTCTTCACTCCTGATCCCACATTACCCCTGCCTCTTCACTCCTCATCCCTCATCACCTCTGCCTCTTCACTCCTGATCCCACATTACCCCTGCCTCTTCACTCCGCATCACCTCTGCCTCTTCACTCCTGATCCCACACTACCCCTGCCTCTTCACTCCTCATCCCTCATCACCTCTGCCTCTTCACTCCTGATCCCACATTACCCCTGCCTCTTCACTCCGCATCCCTCATCACCTCTGCCTCTTCACTCCTGATCCCACATTACCCCTGCCTCTTCACTCCGCATCCCTCATCACCTCTGCCTCTTCACTCCTGATCCCACATTACCCCTGCCTCTTCACTCCTGGTCCTCCATCTACACTGTCCCGTCCCCTTTACAGACTGTCATCCTGGACTCTTGCTGAAGTGGGTTCTTTCTGCCCCAGTCCTCATGGTCACTCTCTTGCTCTTTCCTGCAGACCTCACTGGAGTGGCCTCTGATGCTGCATGGACACAGCTCAGTTCTTCTTGCGGACAAGAAACATTTGCTACTTCTGGTGGAGGTGGCACCTGCTTCTCTTTTGGGACTCATCTGAATAGGCAGCCGGTTGTGTTGAAGCTGCCTTGTTGCTAAATGCGTTGCTGCACTGTTACGCTCAGGAGCAGAATTCCTGCCTAAATGGATCAGCTCGGAGCTTCCGGTTCCTGATGGTCTTGTCTTCTGGGGTCATGGATGACATTGACAACTATAGACTGAGGTTACCACTGCTCACCGGCTGACTATAGGGCAGTCTTACAATGCCTTCCCTTTTGTTCTCCCATCACCCCTACCTCTTCACTCCTGAGCACACATTACCCCTGCCTCTTCACTCCTGATCCAACATTACCCCTACTTCTTGACTCCTCATTATCCATCACCTTTGCCTCTTTACTCCTGATCCACCATCACCTCTGCCTCTTTGCTCCTCATTCCCCATCACCCCTGCCTTTTCACTCCTCGTCCCTCAGCACTTCTGCCTCTTTACTCCGGATCCCACATTAACCTTGCCTCTTCACCCCTCATCACCTCTGCCTTTTCACTCCTGATCATCCATCACCTCTGCCTCTTCACTCCTGATCTCACATTACCCCTGCCTCTTCACTCCTCATCCCTCATCACTTCTGCCTTTTCACTCCTGATAATCCATCACCTCTGCCTCTTCACTCCTGATCTCACATTACCCCTGCCTCTTCACTCCTGATCATCCATCACCTCTGCCTCTTCACTCCTCATCTCTCATCACCTCTGCCTTTTCACTCCTGATCATTCATCACCTCTGCCTCTTCACTCCTGATCTCACATTACCCCTGCCTCTTCACTCCTCATCCCTCATCACCTCTGCCTTTTCACTCCTGATCATCCATCACCTCTGCCTCTTCACTCCTGATCTCACATTACTCCTGTCTCTTCACTCCTGATCATCCATCACCTCTGCCTCTTCACTCCTCATCCCTCATCACCTCTGCCTTTTCACTCCTGATCATCCATCACCTCTGCCTTTTCACTCCTGATCATCCATCACCTATGCCTTTTCACTCCTGATCATCCATCACTTCTGCCTCTTCACTCCTGATCCCACATTACCCCTGCCTCTTCACTCCGCATCACCTCTGCCTCTTCACTCCTGATCCCACATTACCCCTGCCTCTTCACTCCGCATCCCTCATCACCTCTGCCTCTTCACTCCTGATCCCACATTACCCCTGCCTCTTCACTCCTCATCCCTCATCACCTCTGCCTCTTCACTCCTGATCCCACATTACCCCTGCCTCTTCACTCCGCATCACCTCTGCCTCTTCACTCCTGATCCCACACTACCCCTGCCTCTTCACTCCTCATCCCTCATCACCTCTGCCTCTTCACTCCTGATCCCACATTACCCCTGCCTCTTCACTCCGCATCCCTCATCACCTCTGCCTCTTCACTCCTGATCCCACATTACCCCTGCCTCTTCACTCCGCATCCCTCATCACCTCTGCCTCTTCACTCCTGATCCCACATTACCCCTGCCTCTTCACTCCTGGTCCTCCATCTACACTGTCCCGTCCCCTTTACAGACTGTCATCCTGGACTCTTGCTGAAGTGGGTTCTTTCTGCCCCAGTCCTCATGGTCACTCTCTTGCTCTTTCCTGCAGACCTCACTGGAGTGGCCTCTGATGCTGCATGGACACAGCTCAGTTCTTCTTGCGGACAAGAAACATTTGCTACTTCTTGGTGGAGGTGGCACCTGCTTCTCTTTTGGGACTCATCTGAATAGGCAGCCGGTTGTGTTGAAGCTGCCTTGTTGCTAAATGCGTTGCTGCACTGTTACGCTCAGGAGCAGAATTCCTGCCTAAATGGATCAGCTCGGAGCTTCCGGTTCCTGATGGTCTTGTCTTCTGGGGTCATGGATGACATTGACAACTATAGACTGAGGTTACCACTGCTCACCGGCTGACTATAGGGCAGTCTTACAATGCCTTCCCTTTTGTTCTGGAAGTTATCAGAGTCTATAAACTATGTTCACACCTGTTTTCTGTTGTGTAGCATTTTTTTTCTGCAGAGTGGGCTCTGTGACACCCACATTTTTAATGGGTGTTTTTACAGCATCATTGAATTATTTTGCAACCAGCTTCTCAGGTACCACCTTTGATTGGTTGACAGTAGTGATGAGCGAGCACCAAAGTATGCGGGTGTTCGGCCCGAACACATTGCTATATTCGTGTGCTCGGCCGGGCACCCGAGTATAATGGAAGTCAATGGCAAACAACCAGGCACCCCCTGCTCTGAAGAGGTTACAAATTAATGGAAACCCCATCAAAATGGTTTGGAAATAGCATTAAGAGGATAGCTGGATGCATCTTAGACTCCTATTATGTGCGACATACAATAGACAAGCACACAAAGGCTATATGCCAAAAGCCAGGTATGTGCAAGCCAACAACCTATCCATGAGACAGATACAGTCAGCACATACCTTACAATGGCAGCCGTGTGCACTGAGACATTCCAAACCAGCTCTCATCTGACTGAGAACCAGTAAGCCTCAGTTATTTGGCATCTGTAGGATGGCTTGGGTGGACCTGCGCACCTAGATCAATTTCATTAGGATGACAAAAAGTTTTCTGATTGTCCTAACATAATATTCAATAACCTTTCTATACAGTTTTGTCATGTAAAACTCATTTGCATAAACATGTGTATATGGGAAACACATGCAAATGAGCAGAATCTGCCTTGTTTTTCAGCTGTCATAAGACTATGAAAACCAACAGATGGCGCTATTGAGTTATGAACAGCGCCCTCTATTGGTTTCACAGTCTTATGACAAGAATATTATTATTATTATTTATTATTAAAGCGCCATTCATTCCATAGCGCTGTACATATGATAAGCGGTGCACACACATAATACAGACAATTGCACTAATCATAAACAAGACGAGTTACAGACTGGTACAGAAGGAGAGAGGGCCCTGCCCGCGAGGCTTACAATCTACATGGTATAGGAGAAGGACACAGTAGGTGCGGGTGAAGCTGGTCATGGCGGTATAGAGGCAGCAGGGTCACTGGTTGTAGGCTTGTCTGAAGAGGTGGTTTTCAGGTTTCTTTTGAAGGATTCCACTGTAGGTGAGAGTCTGATATGTTGGGGTAGCGAGTTCCAGAGTATGGGGGATGCACGGGAGAAATCCTGGAGTCGATTGTGGGAAGAGGCAATAAGAGGAGAGGAGAGAAGGAGGTCTTGTGAGGATCGGAGAGTGCGTGTGGGGGTGTATCGGGAAATTAGCTCAGAGATGTAGGGAGGGGACAGGTTATGGACGGCCTTGTATGTATTTGTAAGTACTTTGAAGTGAATTCGTTGGGCAATGAGGAGCCAGTGAAGGGATTGGCAAAGGGGAGAGGCAGAGGAATAATAGGATGAGAGGTGGATTAGTCGGGCAGCAGAGTTGAGGATAGATTGGAGGGGTGCGAGAGTGCTAGATGGAAGGCCACACAGGAGAATGTTGCAGTAGTCTAGGCGGGAGATTATGAGGGCATGTACAAGTATTTTCGCAGATTCAAAGTTAAGGAAAGCACGGATGCGGGAGATGTTTTTGAGTTGGAGGCGGCAGGTGGTGGAAAGGGCTTTGATGTGCGGTCGGAAGGAAAGGGCAGAATCCAAGGTCACTCCAAGGCAGCGGGCTTTGTTGACTGGGGATAATGTGCAGCCATTGATCGTGATTGATAGGTCTGTTGGGGGGGTTGAACAAGATGGGGGAAAGATTATGAATTCTGTCTTATCCATGTTAAGTTTAAGAAAGCGAGAGGCGAAGAAGGATGATATAGAAGATAGACATTGTGGGATTCTAGATATTAAGGTGGTGATGTCTGGACCAGAGAGGTAGATTTGTGTGTCATCAGCGTAGGAGTGATACTGAAAGCCATAGGACTCTATGAGCTGTCCCAGGCCAAAAGTGTAGATAGAGAAGAGCAGGGGTCCTAGGACAGAGCCTTGCGGGACACCAACAGAGAGGGAATGAGACGAGGAGGTGGTGCGGGAGTGGGAGACGCTAAACGTCCGGTCTGTGAGGTATGATGTGATCCAGGAGAGGGCCAGGTCAGTGATGCCAAGAGATGAGAGAGTTTGCAACAGAAGGGAGTGGTCAACAGTGTCGAAGGCAGAGGACAGGTCAAGGAGAAGGAGGACAGAGTATTGTTTCTTGGTTTTGGCTGTGAGTAGGTCATTGGTGACTTTGGTAAGGGCAGTCTCGGTCGAGTGGTGGGGTTGGAAGCCAGATTGTAAGCGGTCAAAGAGGGAGCAGGAGGAGAGGTGGGAGGACAGTTCTGAATGGACATGTTGTTCAAGTAGCTTTGAGGCATACGGAAGAAGTGATATGGGGCGATAACTGGACAAGGAAGATGGGTCAAGTGAAGGCTTTTTGAGGATGGGTGTAATGGTAGCATGTTTAAAAGCAGAGGGGAAGACACCAGAGTTTAGTGATTGGTTGAAGAGATGAGTTAGGGCTGGGATAAACACTGGGGTGAGGTTAGGGATGAGGTGGGATGGGATTGGGTCAAGTGCACAGGTGGTCAGATAAGATTTGGAGAGTAGAGTGGAGAGTTTACCTTCTGTAATGGTAGAGAAGTGGGTTTTGGGAGAAGAGGACCGAGCAGTTGTGTAGAGGGTCTGTGGGGACTGTGTAGTAAAGCTTTCTCTGATGTGGACTATCTTTTGTTTGAAATATTTGGCAAAGTCCTCAGCTGAGAAGAGAGGAGAGGTTGGGGGCGCTGGGGGACGGAGAAGGGAATTAAAAGTGCTAAAAAGTTGTTTAGGGCTGTGTGACAGGGAAGATATGAGAGATGAGAAGTAGGCCTGTTTTGCATCAGCGAGTGAGGACTTGAATATGAGGAGGGATTGCTTGTATGCGGTGAAGTGATCTTTAGAATGGGATTTCTTCCATCGCTGCTCAGCAGCCCTGGAAGCTTGTCTGAGTTTTTTGGTCAGGTTGGTGTGCCAGGGTTGTCTGTTGATTTTCCGGATTTTGTTGTGTGTGAGGGGGCAACAGTGTCCAGAGCTGAACTTATTGTGGTGTTGTATAGGGTGGTAGCAGCTTCTGGGTCTTGGAGGCAACAGATGGTAGAGAGTGGGAGAAGAGAGTCAGAAAGCAAGCGAAGGTCAAGCTGTTTGAGGTTCCTGCCCCTGTGCTGGTGTGTGGACCGGGGGAGCAGCAGAAGAGACCAATGAAGAGAAGGTGAGTAGGTTGTGGTCGGATAGGGGGAGAGGCGAATTAGAAAGGTTAGATAGGGAGCAGAGGCGGGAAAAGATCAGATCCAGAGTGATATTAGAGATCAGAGAGATATTAGACTGATTCTTATGACAAGCTCATTAGTGTAGCCTTTTGCATGGAAAATTCGCGATTAGAATATTTGCGATCTACACTAGGATGATATCTAACACTGGGAAAGCTGGGTAATAACTCAGTGATACAATCTGACACTGGGAAAGCTGGGTAATAACTTGCGATCTACACTGAGGTATTACCCAGCTTTTCCAGTGTCAGATATTATCACTGACTACCTAATTATTACATAATATTCGCTATATTGCTATATATTCTTTTTTGGGGGTTTTATTAACACACAACAATTTTATTTTTGATCAAAAATTTTATTTACAGGGGACAGCAATGTTTGTGCACCAAGTTTCGCAAATTTATTTTTAGGATGGTGGGAGGGAAGGACGGTATTCACAGAAGAACACTCAGCACGTCACATATCGGGGTCGATACATTGATGATGTACTCATTTTGTGGGAGAGCACAGAAAAACACTTTTATGATTTGGTGGCAAAACTTCATAATAATACACTAGGCCTTAACACGTTCAGGACCTTGGACGAGTATACTGGTCCTGGAGCACTGATACTTAGCGCTCCAGGACGAGTATACTCGTCCTGGCAATAAACTGTCACCAGCGCTTTCTGTAGGGACCGCAGGGATCATAAACTTTAAAATGGCCAAAGTCAAAAAATTTTAATCCCCCCCTGCACCCCTGAATGATTTTATGTCGGCGGGGTGCAGGGGGGCGATCCCCCGCCCACCTCCCCCTGAATTTTCATTGGTGGTTAGTGGTATACCAGAGTTTCAGCACATTGCTGACACTCTGGTATAAACGTCTGACATCGCTGCGATGTCAGCCGTTTCACCCTTTCCATACCGCGGTCCGTACGGACCGCTGTATGGAAAGGGTTAAGTCAGGGAGCTCCCTCCCTCTGCCATCGGGGGGCTGCTGTGCCTTTGCAGCCCCCAGATGGATGGGGTGACAGAGGGAGGGAGCCCCCCTCCTTCCCCGTCTGCTCAGTTGTGGCAGACGGGGAAGGTTCCCATGGCAACAGGACGCCTTCTCAGGCATCCTGCTGTCCATGGTGCTGAACAGATCTATGCTAAAGGCATAGATCTGTTCAGACAAAGTGTAAGTAAAATACAGGACAATACACTATATGGTGTATTGTACTGTATTATACAGACATCAGACCCACTGGATCTTCAAGAACCAAGTGGAATAAAAATTAAAAAATAAAATACACTACACATATTAGGTATCGCCACGTCCGTAACGACCTGATCTATAAAACGGTCATGTTACTTTCCCCGCACGGTGAACGCCATAAAAATAAAAACTATCAGGAAATTGAAATTTTGCCCACCTTACTTCCCAAAAAAGGTAATAAAAGTGATAAAAAGAGTCGCATGTACGCCGAAATAGTACCAATCAAACCGTCCCCTCATCCCGCAAAAAATGAGCCCCTACATGAGACAATGGCCCAAAAAATAAAAAACTATGGGGACACTATAACATGATTTTATTTTTTTGTTTCAAAAACGATATTATTGTGTAAAACTTACATAAATAAAAAAAGTATACATATTAGGTATCGCCGCGTCCGTATAGACCAGCTCTATAATAATATCACATGAGCTAACCCCTCAGATGAACACTGTAAAAAATAAAAACTGCTAAATAAAATAAAATTGTCACCTTACATCACAAAAACCCTAATAGCAAGTCATATGCACCCCAAAATAGTGCCACTAAAACCGTCATCTCATCCCACAAAAAATGAGACCCTACTTTAGATAATCGCCCAAAAACTTAAAAAACTATGGCTCTCAGCCTATGGAGACACTAAAACATATTTTTTTTTGTTTCAAAAATGAAATCATTGTGTAATACATAAATAAAATAAATAGTATACATATTAGGTATCGCCACATCCGTGACAACCTGCTCTATAAAAATACCACATGATCTAACCTATCAGATGAATGTTATAACAAAAAAAACTGTGCCAAAAAAGCTATTTCTTGTTACCTTGCCTCACAAAAAGTGTAATATAGAGCAACCAAAAATCATATGTACCCTAAACTAGTACCAACAAAACTTCCACCCTATCCCGTAGTTTCTAAAATGGGGTCACTATTTTGGAGTTTCTACTCTAGGGGTGCATCAGGGGGGCTTCAAATGGGACATGGTGTCAAAAAACCAGTCCAGCAAAATCTGCCTTCCAAAAACCGTATGGCATTCCTTTCCTTCTGCGCCCTGCCGCGTGGCCGAACAGCAGTTTACAGCCACATATGGGGTGTTTCTGTAAACTACAGAATCAGGGCCATAAATAGTGAGTTTTGTTTGGCTGTTAACCCTTGCTTTGTAACTAGAAAAAAAAAAATGTAAAATGGAAAATTTGCCCAAAAATTGAAATTCTGAAATTTCATCTCTATTTGCCAATAACTCTTGTGGAACACCTAAAGGGTTAACGACGTTTGTAAAAATCTGTTTTGAATACCTTGAGGGGTGTAGTTTCTTAGATGGAGTCACTTTTATGGAGTTTCTACTCTAGGGGTGCATCAGGGGGGCTTCAAATGGGACATGGTGTCCCAAAAAGACGGTCCGTATGGCGTTCCTTTCCTTCTGCGCCCTGTCGTGTGCCCGTACAGCAGTTTACGACCACATATGGGGTGTTTCTGTAAACTACAGAATCAGGGCCATAAATAATGAGTTTTGTTTGGCTGTTAACCCTTGCTTTGTAACTGGAAAAAAATTATTAAAATGGAAAATCTGCCAAAAAAGTGAAATTTTGAAATTGTATCTCTATTTTCCATTAATTCTTGTGGAACACCTAAAGGGTTAACAAAGTTTGTAAAAATCAGTTTTGAATACCTTGAGGAGTGTAGTTTATAGAATGGTGTCATTTTTGGGTGGTTTCTATTATATAAGCCTCACAAAGTGACTTCAGACCTGAACTGGTCCCTAAAAATTGGGTTTTTAAAAGTTCAGAACAATTTCAAGATTTGCTTCCAAACTTCTAAGCCTTGTAACATCCCCAAAAAATTAAATATCATTCCCAAAATGATGCAAACATGAAGTAGACATATGGGGAATGTAAAGTAATAAATATATTTGGAGGTATTACTATGTATTATAGAAGTAGAGAAATTGAAACTTGGAAATTTGCAATTTTTTACAAATTTTTGGTAAATTTGGTATTTTTTTTTATAAATAAAAATTATTATTTTTTACTTCATTTTACCAGTGTCATGAAGTACAATATGTGCCGGAAAAACTATCTCAGAATGACCTGGATAAGTCAAAGCGTTTTAAAGTTATCACTAGGGATGAGCGAACCCGAACTGTATAGTTCGGGTTCGTACCGAATTTTGGGGTGTCCGTGACACGGACCCGGACATTTTCGTAAAAGTCCGGGTTCGGGTTCGGTGTTCGTCGCTTTCTTGGCCCTTTTTGAAAGGCTGCAAAGCAGCCAATCAACAAGCGTCATACTACTTGCCCCAAGAGGCCGTCACAGCCATGCCTACTATTGGCATGGCTGTGATTGGCCAGAGCACCATGTGACCCCGCCTCTATTTAAGCTGGAGTCACATAGCGCCGCCCGTCACTCTGCTCTGATTAGCGTAGGGAGAGGTTGCGGCTGCGACAGTAGGGCGAGATTAGGCTGATTAACTCCTCCAAAGGACTTGATTAACTGATCGATCTGCAGCTGTGGATCATTGAGCTGCTGCTATTCAACTGCTCACTGTTTTTAGGCTGCCCAGAGCGTTTGTCAGTCACTTTTTTCTGGGGTGATCGGCGGCCATTTTGTGTCTTGTGGTGCGCCAGCACAAGCTGCCACCAAGTGCATTTAACCCTCAATGGTGTGGTTGGTCAAGCTGTCACACCAAGTGCATTTAACCATCAATAGTGTGGTTATTTTTTGGCCATATCCCAGTCTAATTCTGTCAGTAAACCCATACCTGTCACCCAGCGCCTAAATACTAGGCCTCAAATTTATATCCAGCTAAATCTGTGGTTACTGCTGTGCCTGTATTAGTGTAATACGGGACCTAAATAGATGCCAGATAGTGTCAGGTGTCTGCAAAACAAGGCCTGAATTTGAATTCAATACATTGGGCCAAATAATATTTTTGTTGTTGTGGTGAACGATAACAATGAGGAAAACATCTAGTAAGGGACGCGGACGTGGACATGGTCGTGGTGGTGTTAGTGGACCCTCTGGTGCTGGGAGAGGACGTGGCCGTTCTGCCACAGCCACACGTCCTAGTGAACCAACTACCTCAGGTCCCAGTAGCCGCCATAATCTACAGCGATATTTGGTGGGGCCCAATGCCGTTCTAAGGATGGTAAGGCCTGAGCAGGTACAGGCATTAGTCAATTGGGTGGCCGACAGTGGATCCAGCACGTTCACATTATCTCCCACCCAGTCTTCTGCAGAAAGCGCACAGATGGCGTCTGAAAACCAACCCCATCAGTCTGTCACATCACCCCCATGCATACCAGGGAAACTGTCTGAGCCTCAAGTCATGCAGCAGTCTCTTATGCTGTTTGAAGACTCCGCTGGCAGGGTTTCCCAAGGGCATCCACCCAGCCCTTCCCCAGCGGTGAAAGACATAGAATGCACTGACGCACAACCACTTATGTTTCCTGATGATGAGGACATGGGAATACCACCTCAGCACGTCTCTGATGATGACGAAACACAGGTGCCAACTGCTGCGTCTTTCTGCAGTGTGCAGACTGAACAGGAGGTCAGGGATCAAGACTGGGTGGAAGACGATGCAGGGGACGATGAGGTCCTAGACCCCACATGGAATGAAGGTCGTGCCACTGACTTTCACAGTTCGGAGGAAGAGGCACTGGTGAGACCGAGCCAACAGCGTAGCAAAAGAGGGAGCAGTGGGCAAAAGCAGAACACCCGCCGCCAAGAGACTCCGCCTGCAACTGACCGCCGCCATCTGGGACCGAGCACCCCAAAGGCAGCTTCAAGGAGTTCACTGGCATGGCACTTCTTCACCCAATGTGCTGACGACAAGACCCGAGTGGTTTGCACGCTGTGCCATCAGAGCCTGAAGCGAGGCATTAACGTTCTGAACCTGAGCACAACCTGCATGACCAGGCACCTGCATGCAAAGCATGAACTGCAGTGGAGTAAACACCTTAAAACCAAGGAAGTCACTCAGGCTCCCCCTGCTACCTCTTCTGCTGCTGCCGCCTCGGCCTCTTCTGCTGCCGCCGCCTCGGCCTCTTCTGCTGCTGCTGCCTCGGCCTCTTCCTCCGCCTCTGGAGGAACGTTGGCACCTGCCGCCCAGCAAACAGGGGATGTACCACCAACACCACCACCACCACCTCCGTCACCAAGCGTCTCAACCATGTCACACGGCAGCGTTCAGCTCTCCATCTCACAAACATTTGATAGAAAGCGTAAATTCCCACCTAGCCACCCTCGATCCCTGGCCCTGAATGCCAGCATTTCTAAACTACTGGCCTATGAAATGCTGTCATTCAGGCTGGTGGACACAGACAGCTTCAAACAGCTCATGTCGCTTGCTGTCCCACAGTATGTTGTTCCCAGCCGCCACTACTTCTCCAAGAGAGCCGTGCCTTCCCTGCACAACCAAGTATCCGATAAAATCAAGTGTGCACTGCGCAACGCCATCTGTGGCAAGGTCCACCTAACCACAGATACGTGGACCAGTAAGCACGGCCAGGGACGCTATATCTCCCTAACTGCACACTGGGTAAATGTAGTGGCAGCTGGGCCCCAGGCGGAGAGCTGTTTGGCGCACGTCCTTCCGCCGCCAAGGATCGCAGGGCAACATTCTTTGCCTCCTGTTGCCACCTCCTCCTTCTCGGCTTCCTCCTCCTCTTCTTCCACCTGCTCATCCAGTCAGCCACACACCTTCACCACCAACTTCAGCACAGCCCGGGGTAAACGTCAGCAGGCCATTCTGAAACTCATATGTTTGGGGGACAGGCCCCACACCGCACAGGAGTTGTGGCGGGGTATAGAACAACAGACCGACGAGTGGTTGCTGCCGGTGAGCCTCAAGCCCGGCCTGGTGGTGTGCGATAATGGGCGAAATCTCGTTGCAGCTCTGGGACTAGCCGGTTTGACGCACATCCCTTGCCTGGCGCATGTGCTGAATTTGGTGGTGCAGAAGTTCATTCACAACTACCCCGACATGTCAGAGCTGCTGCATAAAGTGCGGGCCGTCTGTTCGCGCTTCCGGCGTTCACATCCTGCTGCTGCTCGCCTGTCTGCGCTACAGCGTAACTTCGGCCTTCCCGCTCACCGCCTCATATGCGACGTGCCCACCAGGTGGAACTCCACCTTGCACATGCTGGACAGACTGTGCGAGCAGCAGCAGGCCATAGTGGAGTTTCAGCTGCAGCACGCACGGGTCAGTCGCACTGCGGAACAGCACCACTTCACCACCAATGACTGGGCCTCCATGCGAGACCTGTGTGCCCTGTTGCGCTGTTTCCAGTACTCCACTAACATGGCCAGTGGCGATGACGCCGTTATCAGCGTTACAATACCACTTCTATGTCTCCTTGAGAAAACACTTAGGGCGATGATGGAAGAGGAGGTGGGCCAGGAGGAGGAGGAGGAGGAAGAGGGGTCATTTTTAGCACTTTCAGGCCAGTCTCTTCGAAGTGACTCAGAGGGAGGTTTTTGGCAACAGCAGAGGCCAGGTACAAATGTGGCCAGCCAGGGCCCACTACTGGAGGACGAGGAGGACGAGGATGAGGAGGAGGTGGAGGAGGATGAGGATGAAGCATGGTCACAGCGGGGTGGCACCCAACGCAGCTCGGGCCCTTCACTGGTGCGTGGCTGGGGGGAAAGGCAGGACGATGACGATACGCCTCCCACAGAGGACAGCTTGTCCTTACCCCTGGGCAGCCTGGCACACATGAGCGACTACATGCTGCAGTGCCTGCGCAACGACAGCAGAGTTGCCCACATTTTAACCTGTGCGGACTACTGGGTTGCCACCCTGCTGGATCCACGCTACAAAGACAATGTGCCCACCTTACTTCCTGCACTGGAGCGTGATAGGAAGATGCGCGAGTACAAGCGCACGTTGGTAGACGCGCTACTGAGAGCATTCCCAAATGTCACAGGGGAACAAGTGGAAGCCCAAGGCCAAGGCAGAGGAGGAGCAAGAGGTCGCCAAGGCAGCTGTGTCACGGCCAGCTCCTCTGAGGGCAGGGTTAGCATGGCAGAGATGTGGAAAAGTTTTGTCAACACGCCACAGCTAACTGCACCACCACCTGATACGCAACGTGTTAGCAGGAGGCAACATTTCACTAACATGGTGGAACAGTACGTGTGCACACCCCTCCACGTACTGACTGATGGTTCGGCCCCATTCAACTTCAGGGTCTCTAAATTGTCCACGTGGCCAGAGCTAGCCTTTTATGCCTTGGAGGTGCTGGCCTGCCCGGCAGCCAGCGTTTTGTCTGAACGTGTATTCAGCACGGCAGGGGGCGTCATTACAGACAAACGCAGCCGCCTGTCTACAGCCAATGTGGACAAGCTGACGTTCATAAAAATGAACCAGGCATGGATCCCACAGGACCTGTCCGTCCCTTGTCCAGATTAGACATTAACTACCTCCCCTTAACCATATATTATTGGACTCCAGGGCACTTCCTCATTCAATCCTATTTTTATTTTCATTTTACCATTATATTGCGAGGCTACCCAAAGTTGAATGAACATCTCTTCTGTCTGGGTGCCTGGGCCTAAATATATGCCAATGGACTGTTGCAGTGGTGGCTGACGTGAAGCCTCATTCTCTGCTATGACATGCAGACTAATTCTCTGCTGACATGAAGCCAGATTGTCTGTTACGGGACCTCTCTCCTCTGCCTGGGTGCTGGGCCTAAATATATGCCAATGGACTGTTCCAGTGGTGGGTGACGTGAAGCCTCATTCTCTGCTATGACATGCAGACTGATTCTCTGCTGACATGAAGACAGATCCTCTGTTACGGGACCTCTCTCCTCTGCCTGTGTGCTGGGCCTAAATATATGCCAATGGACTGTTCCAATGTTGGCTGACGTGAAGCCTCATTCTCTGCTATGACATGAAGACTGATTCTCTGCTGACATGAAGCCAGATTCTCTGTTACGGGACCTCCCTCCTCTGCCTGGGTGCCGGGGCCTAAATATATGCCAATGGACTGTTCCAATGTTGGGTAACGTGAAGCCTGATTCTCTGCTATGACATGCAGACTAATTCTCTGCTGACATGAAGCCAGATTGTCTGTTACGGTTCCTCTCTCCTCTGCCTGTGTGCTGGGCCTAAATATATGACAATGGACTGTTACAGTGGTGGCTGACGTGAAGCCTGATTCTCTGCTATGACATGCAGACTGATTCTCTGCTGACATGAAGCCAGATTCTCTGTTACGGGACCTCTCTGCTCTGCCTGGGTGCCGGGACCTAAATATATGCCAATGGACTGTTGCAGCGGTGGCTGACGTGAAGCCTCATTCTCTGCTATGACATGCAGACTGATTCTCTGCTGACATGAAGCCAGATTGTCTGTTACGGTTCCTCTCTCCTCTGCCTGGTTGCTGGGCCTAAATATCTGACAATGGACTGTTACAGTGTTGGGTGATGTGAAGCCTCATTCTCTGCTATGACATGAAGACTGATTCTCTGCTGACATGAAGCCAGATTCTCTGTTACGGGACCTCTCTCCTCTGCCTGGGTGCCTGGGCCTAAATATATGCCAATGGACTGTTCCAATGTTGGGTAACGTGAAGCCTGATTCTCTGCTATGACATGCAGACTGATTCTCTGCTGACATGAAGCCAGATTCTCTGTTACGGGACCTCTCTCTTCTGCCTGTGTGCTGGGCCTAAATATATGCCAATGGACTGTTCCAGTGGTGGCTGACATGAAGCCTGATTCTCTGCTATGACATGAAGACTGATTCTCTGCTGACATGAAGCCAGATTGTCTGTTACGGGACCTCTCTCCTCTGCCTGGGTGCTGGGCCTAAATATATGCCAATGGACTGTTGCAGTGGTGGCTGACGTGAAGCCTGATTCTCTGCTATGGGACCTCTCCCCAATTGATATTGGTTAATTTTTATTTATTTTATTTTTATTTCTTCCTGGGGCCTGCTCTACTAAGTGGCCTTCTTATTAAGTGGAGTTAAAAAAACAAGGAGTTTAAGAAAAGGAGTTTGGAAACTAAGGTTGAATATAATTTCCTTGTGTGTTGTTGGCTTGGTTTTGCGTAGCCCTTCGGCTACAGCAGACAGGGTCTAGGTCTGAATCTTATATACTGTTTTACTTTTTACTGTTGTAATCCCCATTACTATGTGTTGCACAATTGACAGCGCAGTCCAGTGCACATCTTGCATGATGTATGCAGTCCTGGAACAGCCGTTCAGGGTGCATATCTTTGTTCTAGATGTGAGCAAATAACCCGTTTGGAATCGCAAATCGAGTCTCTAAACGGGCAAATTGCACTGAGAGGCATTGACAATTTGCAAAAGAGTTTGCTTCTCACCGAGCCTGCGCTCTTTGGGGTAGATGAGGGGGAGGGTGACAGAGAGGAGGCTGAGGAAAGTGAGGTAGCTAGCTGGGTAACATTAAGAAAGCGGGGTAGAGGGAAGAGTGCAGGGAGGCTAGCCCTGATCTGACACACCCCAACAAGTTTGCACGTTTGGCAGATGAGGGGGATGTCAGTCCGGGGACGGCACTGCCGCAGCCGGACACTTCCTCTGCCAGTCAGGGGAATGCCAGTCCAGAGACGGCACTGCTGCAGCCGGACATTTCCTCTGCCAGTCGGGGTTGTCAGTCCAGGGACGGCACTGCTGCAGCCGGACACTTCCTCTGCCAGTCAGGGGAATGCCAGCTCCAGTAAGCAGGGGCCCAGGAGAGCCGGCCAGACAGGTGCTGGTAGTGGGAGACTCCATTATTAGGGGAACAGATAGGGAAATCTGTCACAAAGACCGTGATCGCTGAACAGTGCGCTGTCTTCCTGGCGCTAGAGTTCGACACATTGCGGATCGGGTTGACAGATTACTGGGAGGGGCTGGAGAAGACCCAGCGGTCATGGTCCATATCGGAACCAATGACAAAGTTAGAGGTAGGTGGAAAGTCCTTAAAAATGATTTCAGGGATTTAGGTCAAAAGCTGAGGGCAAGGACCTCAAAGGTAGTATTTTCCGAAATACTGCCTGTACCACGAGCCACACAAGAAAGGCAGCGGGAGATTATGGAGATTAACAAGTGGGTCAAGAACTGGTGCAGGAAGGAGGGGTTTGGGTTCCTGGAGAACTGGGCGACTTCTCTATCGGCTACAGGCTCTATCGTAGGGACGGGCTGCACCTCAATGGGGAAGGGGCAGCTGTGCTGGGGAGAAAGATGGCTAGAAGGTTGGAGGAGGGTTTACACTAGGGACTGGGGGAGGGTAATTACGTTATAGGAGGGGAAGATAGTGCAGATAGAGACCGGGGGCAGGTAGTGGGACTGGGGGAGGAATGGAAGGAGGGACTAGAACAGTTCAGAAGGAAAGGTGTAGGGTAAAAAATATACATAAACCTCTTACATGTATGTATACTAATGCCAGAGGCCTGACTAATAAACCGGGGAACTGGAATTAGTGATGTGTGAGGAGGACTATGACATAGTGGGAATAACTGAGACACGGCTGGATGATGGCTATGACAGTGGGAATAACTGAGACACGGCTGGATGATAGCTATGACAGTGGGAATAACTGAGACATGGCTGGATGATAGCTATGACAGTGGGAATAACTGAGACACGGCTGGATGATAGCTATGTCCAGTGGGAATAACTGAGGACACTGGCTGGATGATAGGCTATGACAGTGGAATAACCTGAGACACTGGCTGGATGATGGCTATTACAGTGGAACTGAGACCACGGCTGATGAGGCTATGCCCGGGGAATAACTGAGCCACGGCTGGAGGATAGCTTATGACAGTGGGAATAACTGAGACCACGGGCTGGATGATAGCTATGACAGTGGGGAATACTGAGACACGGCTGATGATAGCTATGACAGTGGGAATAAATCTGAGACACGGGCTGGACGGATCGCTATGACCGTGGGAACTAACCTGAGACATGGCTGGATGATAGCTATGACTGTTGGGAATAACTGAGTGACACGGCTTGGATTGATAGCTATGACAGTGGAATAACTGAGACACTGGCTTGGATGATAAGCTCTGACAGCTGGGAATAACTGAGGATCCACGGCCTCTGGATTGATAGCTATGACAGTGGGAATACACTGAGACACGGGCTGGATTGATAGCTATGGTACAGTGGGAATAACTGAGACACGTCTGGATGATATGCTATGACAGTGGAATAACTGAGACACGGCGGATGAGTAAGCTATGACTGTCGGGAATAACTGAGACACGGCTGGATGATAGCTATGACAGTGGGAATAACTGAGACACGGCTGGATGATAGCGACAGTGGGAATAACTGAGACACGGCTGGATGATAGCTATGACAGTGGGAATAACTGAGACACGGCTGGATGATAGCTATGACAGTGGGAATAACTGAGACACGGGGGATAGCTATGACAGTGGGAATAACTGAGACACGGCTGGATGATAGCTATGACAGTGGGAATAACTGAGACACGGCTGGATGATAGCTATGACAGTGGGAATAACTGAGACACGGCTGGATGATAGCTATGACAGTGGGAATAACTGAGACACGGCTGGATGATAGCTATGACAGTGGGAATAACTGAGACACGGCTGGATGATAGCTATGACAGTGGGAATAACTGAGACACGGCTGGATGATAGCTATGACAGTGGGAATAACTGGACACGGCTGGATGATAGCTATGACAGTGGGAATAACTGAGACACGGCTGGATGATAGCTATGACAGTGGGAATAACTGAGACACGGCTGGATGATAGCTATGACAGTGGGAATACCTGAGACACGGCTGGACTGATAGCTATGACAGTGGGAATAACTGAGACACTGGTGGATGATAGCTATGACTGTGGGAATAACTGAGACACGGCTGGATGATAGCTATGACAGTGGAATAACTGAGACACGGCTGGATGATAGCTATGACAGTGGGATAACTGAGAACGGCTGGATGATAGCTATGACAGTAGGGAATAACTGAGACACGGCGGATGATAGCTATGACAGTGGGAATAACTGAGACACGGCTGGATGATAGTATGACGTAGTGGGAATAACTGAGACACGGCTGGATGATAGCTATGACAGTGGGAATAACTGAGACACGGTGGATGATAGCTATGACTGTGGGAATAACTGAGACACGGCTGGATGATAGCTATGATAGGGGAATAACTGAGACACGGCTGGATGATAGCTATGACAGTGGGAATAACTGAGACACGGCTGGATGATAGCTATGACAGTGGGAATAACTGAGACACGGCTGGAGATAGCTATGACAGTGGGACTAACTGAGACACGGCTGGATGATAGCTATGACAGTGGGAATAACTGAGACACGGCCTGGATGATAGCTATGCATGTGGGAATAACTGAGACACGGCTGGATGATAGCTATGACAGTAGGAATAACTGAGACACGGCTGATGATAGCTATGACAGTGGGAATAACTGAGACACGGCTGGATGATAGCTATGACATAGTGGGAATAACTGAGACACGGCTGGATGATAGCTATGACAGTGGGAATAACTGAGACACGGCTGGATGATAGCTATGACAGTGGGAAATAACTGAGACACGGCTGGATGATAGCTATGACAGTGGGAATAACTAGAGACACGGCTGGATGATAGCTATGACCAGTGGGAATAACTGAGACACGGCTGGATGATAGCTATGACAGTGGGAATAACTGAGACACTGCTGGATGATGGCTATGACAGTGGGAAATAACTGAGACACGGCTGGATGATAGCTATGACAGTGGGAATAACATGAGACACGGCTGGATGATAGCTATGACAGTGGGGAATAACTGAGACACGAGCTGGATGATAGCTATGACAGTGGGAATAACTGAGACACGGCTGGATGATAGCTATGACAGTGGGAATAACTGAGACACGGCTGGATGATAGCTATGACAGTGGGAATAACTGAGGACACGGCTGGATGATAGCTATGACAGTGGGAATAACTGAGACATGGCTGGATGATAGCTATGACAGTGGGAATAACTGAGACACGGCTGGATGATAGCTATGACAGTGGGAATAACTGAGACACGGCTGGATGATAGCTATGACAGTGGGAATAACTGAGACACGGCTGGATGATAGCTATGACTAGTGGGAATAACTGAGACACGGCTGGATGATAGCTATGACAGTGGGAATAACTGAGACACGGCTGGATGATAGCTATGACAGTGGGAATAACTGAGACACGGCTGGATGATAGCTATGACAGTGGGAATAACTGAGACACGGCTGGATGATAGCTATGACAGTGGGAATAACTGAGACACGGCTGGATGATAGCTATGACAGTGGGAATAACTGAGACACGGCTGGATGATAGCTATGACAGTGGGAATAACTGAGACACGGCTGGATGATAGCTATGACAGTGGAATAACTGAGACACGGCTGGATGATAGCTATGACAGTTGGAATAACTGAGACACGGCCTGGATGATAGCTATGACAGTGGGAATAACTGAGACACGGCTGGATGATAGCTATGACAGTGGGTATAACTGAGACACGCTGGATGATAGCTATGACAGTGGGAATAACTGAGACACGGCTGGAGGATAGCTATGACAGTGGGAATAACTGAGACATGGCTGGATGATAGCTATGACAGTGGGAATAACTGAGACACGGCTGGATTGATAGCTATGACAGTGGATAATAACTGAGACACGCTGGATGATAGCTATGACATGGGAATAACTGAGACACGCTGGATGATAGCTATGACAGTTGGGAATAACTGAGACACGGCTGGATGATAGCTATGACAGTGGGAATAACTGAGACCCGGCTGGAGGATAGCTATGACAGTGGGAATAACTGAGACACGGCTGGATGATAGCTATGACAGTGGAAATAACTGAGACACGGCTGGATGATAGCTATGACAGTGGGAATAACTGAGACACGGCTGGATGATAGCTATGACTGGGCAGTTAATGTACAAGGTTACAGTCTGTTTAGAAAGGATCGTCAAAACCGGAGAGGGGGGGGGGGGGTTCTCCTTTATGTAAAGTCCTGACTAAAGCCCACAGTCCGAGAAGATATAAGTGAGGGACATGGACATGTGGAGTCTCTGTGGGGAGAGATACATGGCGCTAAAAACAACAATAAATTACTAATAGGAGTTTACTATAAACCACCTAATATACCAGAGTCCACAGAAAATCTACCACTAAACGAGATAGACGAGGCGGCAAATCATAATGAGGTGGTTATTATGGGGGAACTCCGCAGATATGGACTGGGAAGCTGGGACCTGTACATCTCATAAAGGAAACAGGTTCTTGCCAATAACCAAAGACAATTACCTCTCCCAACTGGTTCAGGACCCGACTAGAGGGACGGCCATACTGGACCCAGTACTTACCAGTAGACCGGACAGAACAACAGACGTGCAGGTCGGGGGACACCTGGGAAATAGTGACCACAAAGTAATAACCTTCCAATTATCATTCAAAAGAGCGTTTCTACAGGGAGGAACAAAAATACCAAACTTCAAAAAAGCTAAATTTAGCCAAGAGAGGCCATCGGCCGAACTAACTGGGACAAAGTCCTCAAAAATAAAAATACAGCCACAAAATGGGATATCTTTAAAAACATCCTAAAATCTCATTGTGAGAGGTACAGACCGTATGGGAATAAAGGTTAAGGAATAAAAAGAAACCAATGTGGATAAATAGAACTGTAACGAAAGCAATAATGACAAAAAGGAAAGCAAATCACTGAAACGGGGTAGCGAGGAAGCAAGGAAACAGGAG